>NC_081785.1:5044611-5344611 GCF_963082965.1 Carassius carassius
CTGTTGCTATCTCAAAAGGCCGTGGCAAATGATCTTGCCATGGGTGGCGCTTTCAGGACTTTGATTCAATTGCCATTTTCTCTTTCATGTCTTACAATGAGCCCCTTGGCAAAGGTTCAAAGAGATTCACTGGAAAAGTTTTCCATTTTAAAATGTCCTTAGTACAATCCTCATATATTTACAGAGAAAATGGTAACTGAATGATTATGAATGTATGTGAGGTTACTGGGCAGCACAGGTTATATTCTGTATTTGTATAAACAAGCACTTAGGTCATTCCTGCCAAAGGAAGGTCAGCTAGTTATTAAAGACAAAAGTTTTCCATTGTGCACCACAAATATTTAAAAAGGTGTGTTCAGTAAAAAACATGAACACAGATTGTGTTATTTAAGCAGACGTGACTCAAACAATTTGATCATATTTCATGATTTTTTTACAGATATTTGAGTACATCTCTACTTTAAATAGCTCTATATTTTTATTTAGTACTTAATTTTCTAAAAGCGCAACGTTTCCATGTTTCAAGTTTCAAATATAGTTAAAACCAAACTTTTAGTCAAACAAACTGTCCTCAAATCTTCCAATAGGCAGATACATGCTATCTTTTCACTATTCTTCACCACAGTTAAGCATTAAAATCCCTGTGTATTCGATTTCAAGCAAAAGTACAACTACAGACAGCCTGTCAACAACAGTGCACAGCGCATTCTACTAAGGTTAGAGGGCCGCGAGCTGATCTGCAAGTGAGGTGGCAGTGTGTTTTAGATATCTTAGATATATGTAAAAGAAAAAAAAACTGTCACTGCAGAGGACAATAACACCACATAACCCTCTCTAAACATTCATGAACCCCTCCAGCATATGATTTTACAATAACTATATTTCTTCATAGACATGTATAGTCCAAATATAGATGCACTCATGAACCTGCTAAGAGATGCTCGTTTGTTTTCCAATATCCTGAGGATGAACAAAATGCAGAATGCTAAAAGAGTTCAAAAAAAGAGAACTGCAGGAATGAGAAACTAAATGCAAGGCTTCTACATAATTAATGAGCAAACAATGTCATAAATGAATTATGCATTAGGGCATTTAAGTTGCCTCAGAAAATTTGGGTAACTCACAGAGATAGAGCCACACACAATGAGGTCAAGAGATGATGCACAATCCATGTAGAATAAGGGGGGAAAGATGATTAAATCAGATCTGATTAAAGTTATAAAGCCACACATCAGCTTGTAAAAAGCATTAGACCATCCTGAGCAAAGGGGGAAACAAGGAAAAACATGGCAATGAATGTGACTAGTCATCAAATACAATGAGTTTGAACTCTATTAATATGTGAACTGTAATTATCCTCTAAAAAAAAAGGTCAATTTCAAATAAACGCTGTACTTTTGAAATTTCTATTCACCAAGAACTTATTTTAACAATCCCAAAAATCACAGACCCTCTTTTAAATATTAAATCAATTTGAGGTGCCATCAGCACTGTGTCCCAATTGAATACTTGGATCAATAAATCGGTTCAACAGAGATGGAAGAGCAGTTAAAACACCCCAAGGCACCTGTGTTGTCGAAATCCGAATCAGAAGGCTTTTTTCTTGATTTTGATAGCAATACTCAAACAGAACTTGAGGAAAGCGACATTTGCATGGGTGTAAGGAAACAAATCATTTGCATAAAATCCTGTCAAAATATCAAGTCTCTGCTCAACAGCAGACGAGAATGAACAAAATCCCATCACGCATCATAGCACTTGTTTGTTCAGTCTTTGAAAATATTTGCTGGGACACAGATTCTTCTAAATAGGAACATTACTATATTAAGCAGTGATAAATTGCTTTATTCTTCTCCTCGATTTGTGCTGTCCCACAGAAATGCTGGTCATTCCACACTTCGGGCTTGGAACACTGATGTACACACTTCAGCTCCGTTACCTTGGAAACATAGCCCGAAGTGAAGAAGGCATCTGAAAAATGGACAGACACTGTCAGTGAGGATTCCAGCTGGTATTGCTCTAAACATCCGAGCCATACACTGCTAACATGACCTAATAGATTCGGAGAGCAGGGCTCCATGTGTCTGGTGATACTCCAATCTAATTTTCAAAAAAAAAAAATGGTTTGCACTTTACACATGGTTTGGCTTTACACATAGTTCAGGTCACCTTGCTCATCCCCTACTTGAACTTCAAATTTTACAATTTTCATCAAGATACCACATTTTCTAGAATATCAACTGTTTTTATCACAAGTGAGAGTGTGGCTGTTCGTAACTTGTCCAGTTATTTTAGCTGTACAAAACAGTTGTAACAGTTACACTGACGGATACTGCAAAGCTACATACATAATGCAGTTTACATCAAGCATGCAGTATGCAATGCTAAACATTTGGATTTGTGTTGAATGAGAGAAGCACATATCCAGCACAATGACATGCCAGTAGTTTCAGATTTGATTTAAATATATTAGGCTTTAAATAAAGTAGGCTTTGCGTTTGTAATAAATATGAGTTATAATGAATGCCACTATACTTGATGTTTGTTTTATACTCACATTTTTCATTCCGGTTCTGATCTGAATTAAATTTAAAGGAATTGACGTGAAGTGAGAAATAAAACACGTTTATAGTGTTTATAATGTTTGAGCTTTCCTTTTTTTTTTTTGTTATTTTACCTTATTTATGAATGCAATAATTTTCCTCTCTCACAACAATGCAGTTTTGACCCAGTGTAACTAATATTTCTGAATCCTATTATACTGGATATTATTAGCATTATAATTCAGTCATTTTAAATTGGTAATTATTATGATGATTCATTTTTAAAATTAAAAACTTGTTGGACTCAATTAGCTTCCTATCTTTCTAATGAGACAAATGAGCTTGTTTGTCCATCATAAGTTTTGACAGACCTGTTGGAGAATTTTTTATAAATGAAATCCAGATATATGTCTAACAAAAAAAAACTGCTTAAGCAAAAAAAAAAACTCTCTTATGAGAAATCTCATGCTGTAATGCTGACATCTCCAGTGGACCTTAAAGCTTGCTTTATGGGGCTTGAAGGTTAACAGATGGTGTACAGCAACACAAGCGTTGTTATTTTCATATATCATATTTAAAAATTGATTAAATGCACAAGAAAAAAATAATATTGTTTAAGTACCATAACTGTATGGCAGCAGAAAGGCTACATGTCTGCAACAAACCTACACATTTATAGGTTTTATGTTTCAGGTCAGTGTTTTCTGGCTGCAAAAAGGACCCAGGACCTTTGTCTGTAAAGGTGGCCTGGACCTCCACACTTTCCATGCCCTCCATCTGCTCACACTCTTTGCACCTTTGGCCTACTGTTAACAAGAATTTTAAGAACCATTTTCACTCCAAATATGTTTAAAGCACACCACATCAGTGCCACAGTCATACAGCACAGAGGCTGAGGGGAAGCATTGTGTGTGAGCAGATCCTACTGCCTCTACTGGCCCCTGTAGGTACTACAGACCTGTTTTACTGTTCCAGACCAGGCTAATCTCTCCCTGCACATTTTATACTTTAAGAATGTCAATATATGAGAATATATGCATTCAGATTTTACATTTATTTTGTGACAGCACCTTACTGTGACACAGAAATGAACTCTGTGTCAACCAACCCCAGTCTCTGACCAGCTAAAAAAGCTAAAAAACTATATATATAGTTATGTCATCTCTGACAAAACACTGAAAGCACTCAAAGGCCATCACTAAACCAGATTAGGTTAAGTATCCTGTTTATAAGCACAGCGCCAGCAGTCAGAAGTGCCCAAAGACTGATCTGAACACACATCTCCAAACTCGTGGTGACTTTATCCTCTGAGGGACTGAACTTCCTCAAGAAATCAGCGTAATCAGATTACATGTCAACCATCTTTCTTTTCTGATGTCAGCTAGCTGACTTTGAAAACTGATTACTAGTATTAGTACTACTACTAGTACTAGTATTACTAGCATTTTTACATTAAAGCTTAAAGTAGAATAAAATAAACATTATAAAATACCGAGTTGTTATAGGAATAATATGTATCTGATAAATGAAGAATAAAACACCCAGTGAATTACATTTCTTTTTTCAGTCCACTATATTTTATAGAATTAATCATTTATAAAATAATTTGAATTATATAAGGCACATGTAATAATTCTATAAAATAATTATGATTTATAGAATAAGAACAACTACCTAATATTAGTGTATAGAATGCACACACAAAACTGTAATGACCCATTCACAGCATTAGGACCCGTTCACATCAAGAACGTTAACAATAACTATATCATAAAAGATCCTATATCATTATAATTATCACCCCTGGTGTTAAGACGCCTTTAATCTTCTCAACAAAATACTCATGAAAATGTTTGTTGTTTTTGTTCAAATTTCATATATGTTTAAATGAATAGATGAAAAGTTTGAATACGTGGTCTGAATATTTCTCATCAAATATTAACATGTTATTTTCGTTGACTAAAGTTAGATGCCATTTTAGTTTGATTAAAATGAATGAACATTACATGACAAAACACTGACTAAATTAGATTAAAAGGAATATTAACAATTAGTATTTTTAAATTTTCTAAATGATTTCATATTTAATTACATTACATTTTCTTCAAAATACAAAGACGCAAGAAATTTGGTTTGTATTTGAACTAACAAACTGAACTAACATGCTTAAACAGAAACATTAGGACACTCTAGTCCAGAAGTAACTGACTAATAGACTACGTAGTCAGTGCAAACCCTCGCATGAAGTAGGCTATCTTCATGTGTAACTGACTAAACAGAACAGAAACACAACATCCACCACCTATGCTTGAATTAATACAGAGCATGGGCGTAGGTTTGGTCTCAGCTTTGGTGGGGACACCCCCATACCCCAACATCCCCCCCCCCCCCCCCCCCGGAATTCTTTTGTTGTAAGATACCAGTGATTTAATGGTGATTTCCTTTTTTATTTCAGACTGTTGGCAATACAGAATATTGAATCTACTTCATCTCATTATATTGTATCCTGACCCCGATATACCATCCTGTATACTGTCCCTAAAGAGCTAGTATAACTGTATAATCTCAAAAATGCACTCTCAAAAAATTAAAACCTGAGACTGTGTAATGCTGAACAACCAAACGTTTTATTAACAAAAATTATTATGTACATTAGTATTTTACACTAACAAAAAATACTCTGCAACAAGGAAACAAATCTAAATAAATATAATAACCTTTTTCTATTATAAACACCATTTACCCTCCAGTACACTCACGTTTATGTTGACTGCAAGATTCTAAGTTAAGGTAAAGGTTAATTGACATTCAGTTACTTGCTGACGTAGCATTCTATCATCCTGGGTAACACATACTATCACCAGTTAATACTATTTTCCACAGTAGAATCTTCATTTGAAAGCCTAGTCAGTCAATACTGCTAGTTTATTTATGTGGCTAGCTAGTTATTTTGCCTACTTACACTCTGACTCTGCTTTATGAAAAAGCTTCTTATGTCCCCTTTTTTCTTCTTGGGTGGCATCTCCAAATTACAAAAAGGGGCAAAAAAAAACGGAATATTAAAATGTTTTTACTCTGGCCTTTGTATGTGGCAGAGAGACAGCCCTGGTAAATTACCGCCGGCGTCGTTAACATGCGCGCGGGCGCACACACATACACACACACACACACACACACACACACCACCCGCTCGCTGCTAGTGCAAGCACAAAAGTAGTCCCGGCCCGCGCGTCTAGCCTGTCAGATACCCCGCCGCCAATCAAATTACGGCGTTTCTTGTACTGTCGTCGTCATGGCCGTTAGAATCGATCCAAATAGCAGTGCGAAGATCCAAATAGCAGTTCACATGAGCTTGCTAAATATTGGTGGGAACAAATTTGTAATCTCAAAATACTGATAGGGACTAGTACCTAGCGTCCCCCCTAAACCTACGCCCATGATACAGAGTCATCCCATAGTGCCATGCTAGAGCTTCAGCACAAGCAGGTCAGATGTTACACAGTCAAGTCATGGTTTCCTGATAATATTAACCATGTTTATGGTTGAGTCTCCCCTCCTTTTTTTTTTTTTTTTTTTGCTGTTGCTGAACATAACCTCTTTTCAGAGCAGTCAGAGTTGAAGTGAAGTGAAGTGAAGTGAAGTGAAGTGACATTCAGCCAAGTATGGTGACCCATACTCAGAATTTGTGCTCTGCATTTAACCCATCCGAAGTGCACACACACAGAGCAGTGAACACACACACACACTGTGAACACACACCCGGAGCAGTGGGCAGCCATTTATGCTGCGGCGCCCGGGGAGCAGTTGGGGGTTCGGTGCCTTGCTCAAGGGCACCTCAGTCGTGGTATTGAGGGTGGTGAGAGAACTGTACATGCACTCCCCCAACCCACAATTCCTGCCGGCCCGGGACTCGAACCCACAACCCTTCGATTGGGAGTCCGATTCTCTAACCACCAGGCCACGACTTCCCAAGTTGTGCCAAAGGCTGTAATTACACTGCTGTCCTCATGATCCTATGAGAGCTATTGAATTCCTCATGCACTATGGCACTATGGCTGCCGTCGCATAATCCATGTAAAGCGCTTTGAGTGCCTAGAAAAAGCGCTATATAAATGTAATGAATTATTATTATTACCATCCTCAACACTGACCTGCCACAGCCTTCCTCCGGACAGCAATTAAGATGCTACTCCAATGCAAGAAACACGCTTCCTATGCCGCTTAATGAATAACTCTGCATCCGTATAACCTTGGCTTAATGTAGCAATTTTACAGATAAGACTTTTTTTCAGGGGACGTGCAGGCATTCAATCCTGTGGAGCAATGGCAAAAAGAAGCTTTAATGTTTGCTCTTCAAGGGATTAGTGAGTTTGATATACTGAGCTAAGCCCCCTCCCTTTAGACAATTTTCCAGCCATGTTTTATTCATCAAATCCATTAAACAAGGCCTCACAACAGTAAAGGGGATTTGGGAGCAGTATTTAAGTAGCAATAGTGTCTGCTGAATTGCGTCTGGTGATCTAATCACTTTCCTGGTGTCAGCATTCCCAAATGTACCCTCTGCTTTTCCACATTTTTTGTACCGTTCATTAATTTGCACATTGCTGGATCTGTTTGTTTTCTTTTCAGCCTGTGAAGCCATGGGGAGTTGTGAATCACAGTTTGATCATCTGGACAGTTAAAATAAGTGCACTGTATTAAACCAAACACACTAAAACTTTGGACAGCCAGTGTGCAAAGGCAAGAGTGAAACAGTGGCACTAAAGAAATCTGCTTTGGCATCTTTTCTTTAGCCATTGATGTTTTAAGCTGGTCTAGTTGGTCTCTTCACTAGACTAGGCTGGTGTATATCTATTCAGACAGCTCTCACCCAAAATGGCTCGAAGACCAGCAAAGCAGACTAAATTAATGTAGGTCACACTGCAAGACCACCTTTTTTTCTTTCTTTTTTTTTAGCAGGGTTTTTTTGTCTTTTCTATTTAAATACACCACATTCCTGCAGTATAGGATTAGCTTATTAAATCTATAACTATTCTATTAGTTCTATTAGTTACAGGACAGAGCTGCATTCTGAAATCTTTACTTCAAAACTGGATAAGAATTTGCTCTTAGACTTAGTTCCCCTAGAAAAATCTTATCCAAGATACACTAGGTCTAATGATATCAGTGCCTCATAAGCTCTGTGGAGGCTGCAAGGCCATATCATATGACAGTGCACTCTCATGCCTCTTAACAAAAACCAAAGCAGGGATATAAATTTTACATTCCATGAACATTACAATCAGCCCCATATCAGTATTTAAGATTCCCAAATGAAAAAAATTTACTTAATGCCATTTCCAGAGTCTCAAGTGTAAACGTTGTTGGCCTGATAATAGCATGACGCTGTCACAACAGAAGCATTTTGGGTAATATGGAATGCTCTCCACACTGCAGTTAACAGTGGCTTCCACTCCCACAGACAAAAGAGTCTTCCATTGTATACCAGTTATGACCTTGGGTGAGCTCTTAAATCAGAAGCAAACACAATGGTCAGATAAACACCCACTTTGTTTTGCTTTCCCCACAAAGGTGCAGGTTTATAGCGGAATACCGTGTAGAATACAGATTACACAATTATCAGATGACATGACAGAGTGACTAGGGCCCTCCTCGGGTCTACGAAGAGAGAGATTGCTGCCGTGCTAATTAGTCACAGCGTTGAGGTAATTACTTTCTTCGGCTGTGCACTTCCTCTCCAACATTGTAATACAGCCCAAGAGCGTGGGTCTTGCCAAGTGTTTGTCAGTGTTGGAAATGTAATGCCTGGCCAGTGCATCAACACCTCATGACACAAAATAGCAGGTTGTGTATATAGTGATTTGAACAAATAACCTTGAAACACAGCGAAGTGCTATACTACACCTCCTCCAGCCACTAACAATAGACAAGTAACCAGGTTAAGACTTCAATTACTAGGTTTGCCAGGTTATAAAATATCTTCTAGATTTTGTCACCCCAAAACTGTCTTGGAAGATTCTGGGGTTGTTACTGTTAACTAAAACTATTAAAAATTGTTGTTGTTAATTGAAATAAAGCTGAAATTAAATACAAATTGTAGATACAAAATGTAAACTAAAATTCAAATGAAAGCTGAACATTTTTTCAATTTTAATTCAATTTCATTTTTTTTTAAGTTCTGCTAATTTTGTTAACTTTATAATTTTTAATGTTATTTTTTATATTTCTACATAGCTTTCATTTATTATTTATATTTGATTTAGTAAAACTACAAAATATACTATACAATTGATATATTATATCATTTATATGTACAATTTGATAAACAATTAAAATTGAAATTAAAACTTAAAAATATAAAAATATATATTTAAAAATAATAATATTTAATATTTTAATATAATATGTTATCCAATGCAATTTAAATATTAAATGAAAAGCTTTAAAGAAACTAGAACTTTTACATTGGCATTTATCTGGAATAAATGTTTATGTTGAAGTGCTAAAATTACAAACTAAAATTGAAAAACAAAATTAGGCTAAACAGAAATATAGAAAAAAACTAATAAATATCACAAAGCACATAACAAAATTACTAAAACTAAAATTTGAATATTTTTTTCATATGAAAATGAAAGATTAAGTTGAATTTTATAAAATAAATAAAATAAAATAATAATAATAAAAACTTTAATGAAAAACAGAAATGTTACCTTGGCAAATAACTGAAATGACATTTTAAGCTTAAGTATTTAATTATTAAAATTAAAACTGAAACAAAAATAAAATAAAGCTAATGAACAAAAATAATAATAAAAAATAAAAAACTTTTTAACAATTTTAACAAATACTACAAAAATATTTAAATAATACTAAAACCACACTGGAAAGATCCAGGTAAGCAGCAATAGCACCGCAGAATTTAGCATTCATGGATTCCCCTGAAAGCCACAACACCTGTTAGTGCAGCAAGACCAGTCTAATTGCTCAGTAAACAATGCCCAAAAAGTGCCATGGATGCTTTGCCAGGAGGAACGGACACAGCATGTGCAGTTGGGGAAAAGTCTGAGTTAAACTGACAGGTCAGTTCTATAACCTTCTGCCAAAGCAAACTTTGTGAGTGGCAGTAGAGCAAGAGGCCCTGCTATTTATGTCAGGAAGTATATGAATCTAGTCTGCAAATTTCATACTTAGATGTGTATTTATTCATGCAGAACGTGTCACCTTTAGCCAAACGCATTCATTCAATGCCTTCCTCTGAAAGGGTAGGGATATATCATCACAAATTATAGCAGCTTTGAGGGGAAAAGAGACAAAAAATCAAGATATGCTTTAAAACATCTGTAGATGAAGATAGCAATCAAATCAAATGCCATGAACTGTGAAAAGGTGAAAAACAGAAAGTCTGTAATGTAAAGAAAGACATGAATGCAACTAAATGAGAGAAAGAGAGAGAGACAGACAGACATACAGACTGACCAATAGATAGAACAACAGAATGATTGCTAAACAGACAAAACGACAGAATAATAGACAGACAGATTAACTGACAGACAGCCAGAAACAATGATAGATAGAATGACAGATAGACTGACTAACAGACAGACAGATAGACAGAGAACAACAGAATGAAAGATTGACAGACCGACTGACAGACAGAAAAAAAAACAATAGATAGAGCGATAAAAAGTTATACATGACAATAGACTGAAAGACAGACAGAAAGAACGATAGATAGAACAATTTATAAAATGATGGGAAAATAGAACGATAGACAGACAGAAAAAACAATAGAAAAAATTGAAAGACAGATACAAACAGAATAGACAGATGAAAAGACAATTAGATAGAACAATAGAATAATAGATGGACAGACTGATTGACAGACAGACATATAGGTAGATAGACTTAACAATAGAAAGATAGACAGAGAACAATAAAATGATAGATGGACAGGCAGACTGACAGACAGAAAGAATGATAGATAGAGCAACAAATAGACAGAGATAGACAAGACGACAGACAGAAAAAAATAATAGAAAGAGTGACAAAAAGTTAGATAGGACAATAGACTGAAAGAACGATAGAACAATAGATAGATAGATAGATAGATAGATAGATAGATAGATAGATAGATAGATAGATAGATAGATAGATAGATAGATAGATAGATAGATAGATAGATAGATAGATAGATAGACAGAAATGACTATAAAGCAATAGATAGAATGATAGAATAAAAGAGTGGATGCACGATAGACAGAATAATAGAAAGAAAAATAGAATAGAATAGAATAGACGGAGTGTTAGACTCACTAACAGAGACAGACAGACAGACAGACAGACAGATAGATAGATAGATAGATAAGATAGAAAGATTGACAGAAACTCAGTCAATGCAGTTTGACATGAGGGCAATAAACGATGACACAATTTTCATTATGAGTGGACTATCTCTTTAAATATCTTTTGGATCTCTGCAGCAGGACCTTGAGCATACAGTCTCTCGCTATCTCTCTGTTTGGTGAATATGGCCTTTTTGTTCGATGAGAAAGTGTGCACCCAGTAACACAAACTAATACTGACCTTAGCCTTGACTTTAGCGAGCCACTCTGAGAGAGAGGCCGTCAACCCTGCATGTGATTTAAAACCGCTCTCATGACACAAGATGCTGTTGAGTCAAGCTATAAGGCCTGGCTATGCTAGAACTATCTACGAAATGCTCCAATGTCACGTTTGCCTATTACAATACATTTTTTGAAGCAGTGCAGGTGTGATTCTCACTGGAGTGAAAATTCACTTCCTCCAATTGAGTGTATGATTGTGTGGGATGCTGTTTATTTGGCAGACCAGACCATCCAGAATGCTGTAACTGCAGCGTTTATGAGAATAATGTCTCTAAAATTAAACATTAGTGAGAACAGCATCAGCGTGGCCTGAGTATTGTTTTACATAATTTCAGGGCTCCTTCTGATTAATTTCTACCGTTAGTCCCTCGATACAGCAGCCCCTGCTCTGCATAAACACACCAATTGATGACTTCACAAAAAACAAGTTCACAAAATTATACTGTGCTTTATACAAGGCTGGTTTTGCTTAGTACGATACTCAAAATGCAGTTTCGACACAACTTCCCAGTTCAAGCACATTGTACTGACACAGGAAAAAAAGTCACTGAATGAGCAAGGTCACTGCGACATTTTTACAGCATCAGTGTCTGCTAGCGAGATAACATAATTCAATAAATTTAATTTGCCTGAATCTGTATGTTTTTCATTCTAAAAAAGAAAATTGTATATATAGGTGTAGCGCCCCCTGCCCTCCTAGGTGTGTCCTGACCTAAGTTCTAATGGGTGGAGCACCGGGTTCCTTTTATTAGTGTCTCTCGACTATAATTTAAGCCCCCATCTCTGATACCAAGTTTTGAAGAGAGTTATTGGTTTCCTAAATAACTAATCTGAAACACGAATCCAAAAGAAACAATTTATTTAACAAACAAAAAATATATATATATATATTAATAATAATAATAATAATAATAAGGAAAATACAATATATAATTATATTTATATATTTATATATTAATAGGATGGTATAAATATCAGATATAAATATTCAGATGATATATATTAGCAATAACCAATAGGTAATTTCAATTTCAATAAGTACAGGTATTAATATTCAATACTGATAAACCAGTAATACATGGATTAGGATACTTAGAAAATCCCTTAGGGAAATATACCCAAGTTTACAAGTCTCAACACTTTTTCGTTTCTCTTATTTGACACTATATGTACACTCTTTGCAGCACAAACTGAGAATTATCAGTGAATAATAAATCCACTTAATTCGCTTACTACTTAAGAGCACTGATATAACACTAGTAATCCCAGTAACACGTTTCAGCGTTTTACGAACTGTAACCGTAAACTTAATATACAGAAAAAAAAAACAATAGTTAAACAGTGGGCCCACTCACACCATAAACACACTCAAACCCAACCCCGATGCAGGCCTGATTCGTTGCTTGGGTGCGTAGTGGCCTTTAAAATGCAAACTGGCCTCTTCTCTCTTCAGTGAGCTAAAATAAGACCCATAAGCAGTACCTGTAAGTCCATACGCGGTCCCGATTTTCGTCAAACTCGGCTCGCACCAACTCCACTAACAGCCGTCGCTCCCTCGATGCCGGAGGAACACCCAACACTCCCGGTGGCTGGGAGTGCTATCCGGTTGCAGCTGTACAGTCCCTCGTTATCAGAGGACCTGTGAGCGCTTCCGGTGGCTCAACAGGGCTATCTGATCTCCTCTTACTCTTCCCACGTCGACTGTTTTACTTGTAACAGCACGATGAATAGTATAAAATAAGACTAACGTGACAATCTTTCTAACTGAACTCGCTGTATATTCACACAGGCCTCAACGTTTTCACTCGAAAACGAATCAAAATAAAACAGGCAAACACATTTCCTGTGTTCAATCAGACACTTAACTAAACAAAAAACGTATCTGGAAAAATATGAAGGCTTAACTCAAGTTTCTTTTTGTGTTATTAAAACGGTAGATTTTGATTAGAACCAACCTTTTTGCACACCTATTCTAATAACGCCTCTCCTCTCGTCTTTTTTTTCCTCCAATCTCTGGATAAAGCAATCACATCAGACTCACGTATATTGGAGGTGGGCATTAACTACTAAATGTCCAATCAAACAGGAATCGATCTAACCTGATAGCAAAATCCACGTTTTTGTTCAAGTACATATCAACCAACCCTTAAAGTTTCACTCATTCTCTTAAAGGTGAAACGCACTTATACAAGCTCTTTGTAGAAGATGCATAGTAAAACCTTTAAAAGGACTAATCTTAACAAAATATGGTTATGTTAACTTACTTTCACTAATAACCTATATGGCTATTATAAATCGGACATTATACGTGAAAACTTTGCATCAAACTGTTTTATATTTATATAACCCTCCCTGATAAGGGGGTTACACCCTCCCCCTTCTAACTTCTCATGCCCTCATGAGACTAGAAATTTTTTTAGGACTGAATTACTGTTCGGACAGTAGGACAGGGGTTTGTAGGAACACACTGGGGGCATTGGGCCATTGGGTGGCACCATACAGTGTGGCAGACCTTCTTTGCTTTGGACAGCTCTTCAATGTGAACGACCATCCCTCGATGGACCAAAGTTAATGGCCTATCCGCTGGATGTCCTAGTTCATCATAACACAGCTTAATCACTGGTCTTACTTCTCTCTGGGATTTACGACACACCAGTGGTACTGGTTCATCAGGGGGTACATTCATTGTGTCCTCTTCTCCCCCTTCTAAACTCTGAGCATTCTCAACTTCAGGAAACGGATTAAGGATCTCTTGGGGTTCATTTTCTGGTGGATCCTCTCTCCCTGCACACTCCTGAATAAGCTCTGGTACAACTACAGGAGGTTCAATTACAGGTTCCAAGTCACGTTGAGGTGATATTGGCCTTTGGTAGCTGATCCTTGCTGGGCTGTAATAGCAGCGATCATCATTCTCACTCTCCGAAAATTCTTGGCTGTCACAGTCAATCTGATCAACATTATATTCGTTCTGTTGTCTTTGTCTTCTTTTAACCATTTGTGCTCTTGTTACAGGTGGCTGTACCAGTTGGTTCAAGTCCCCAGGCTTCGAGAACCTCACCTTGTCTCCAATGGGTAACAGGTGGTCTCTGTGAAGGGTCCTTATTCCACCCATTCCTCTCTCTGGCTCCAGTTTATAGACTGGTAAGTCTTTAAACTTCTCAATGACCACATAAGGTAAAGAGTTCCAGCGGTTTTGAAGTTTATGTTTTCCTGTGCAGGCAAGGTTTCTGATGAGAACTCGGTCTCCCCTTTCCAAGGTTTGTGGTTTCACTCTTTGATCATAAAGCCTCTTGTTTCGTTGATGAACCTTCAGGGAAGTCTCAGCCGCTAACTGATATGCCTGCTGAAGATCTTTCTTCATTCTCTCTACGTACTGCAAATGATTAACTCCTTTCTGATTACCAGGGGAGGTACCGAAACACACATCGATGGGCAGTCGAGCCTCCCGCCCGAAGAGAAGACGATAAGGAGAATAGCCCGTTGCCTCATTCTTTGTACAATTATAAGCATGTACAAGCTGAGGGATGTATTGACTCCACTTACTCTTATTAGCCGGATCCAGAGTACCGAGCATGGAGAGTAAGGTACGGTTAAAGCGTTCTGGTTGTGGATCACCTTGGGGGTGATAGGGTGTCGTCCTCGATTTTCGGATTCCAAGCATTCCCAAGAGTTCTCTTATCAGTCGGCATTCGAAATCGTGTCCCTGATCAGAGTGAATGCGTGACGGTAGTCCATAGTGTACGAAGAATTTTTCCACCAGAACTTTGGCCACAGTGTCTGCTCGCTGGTCTTTGGTAGGAAACGCCTGAGCGTATCGAGTGAAGTGATCAGTTACTACTAGTATATTGGCAATACCCTTGGTGTCTGGCTCCAGAGACAAGAAATCGATGCATACCAAGTCTAGCGGACCATTACTGGGAATGTGGCTCAGGGGAGCAGACTTTTGAGGTAATGTCTTTCTG
Organism: Carassius carassius; assembly: GCF_963082965.1. NCBI lineage: Eukaryota > Metazoa > Chordata > Actinopteri > Cypriniformes > Cyprinidae > Carassius > Carassius carassius. The sequence goes on from NC_081785.1 coordinate 5,059,744, forward strand.
GTAATACAAGAACCACAAGTCTTTATGTACTGCTCAATGTCGAGGGCCATGCGGGGCCAGTAAAATCGATCTCTTATTAGCTCCGTTGTCCGATCCACCCCAAGGTGACCAGAATCATCATGTAGAGAGTGCAGGACGGTCTGATGATATTTGGCTGGCAGAACCAGCTGAACTCTCTCTTTTCCACAGGGGCTTTGGGAAACTCTGTATAGCAACTGATTTCGAACGACCAGTTTTGGGCCTTGACGCTGTAGGAGATTTAGCACTGGATCGGAGCTCTTCTGAGGGGTAAGCACTTTGCCAACTTCAATGTCATGTTTCACCACTCCGATAACAGGGTCCTTTTCTTGTGACATCTTCAGGTCTTCATGGGACAACTGCTCCATATGACACATTTCAAGTGAAATCGGGCAAGAGTAAGCAGAAGGTATGCTATCAGGTGAAACGCCTAAATGGTCCACCATCCGGACGGATTCGTCATTCCCAGAATAACTGGCCAACTGGCAAATTGCTTTGACCCCAGACTGTGGAATTTCAGTCCAAGAGGCAGACACAGCAGGGTTGGTAGGATATCGGGATAGCACATCTGCGTCAGTGTTATGTTTTCCAGGCTTGTATTGCAGGCTGAAGTTGTAGGCAGCTAGGGCGGCTAACCAACGATGTCCTATTGCATTCAGCTTCGCACTAGTCAGTACATAGGTAAGTGGATTGTTATCGGTTCTCACAACAAATTGAGCTCCATATAGGTAGTGGTGAAACTTAACGACAGCCCACTTCAATGCCAGGAATTCTAACTGGTGAATGTGGTAACGCTGCTCCGAAGTACTCAACTTTCTGCTAGCAAAGGTGATGGGTCGAAGTCCCTCAGGATGCTCCTGGTTCAACACAGCACCAAGGCCACTCAGACTAGCATCAACGTGGAGTACATAAGGCAGGGAGTTATCAGCGAAGGCCAGTACTGGTGCATTGGTTAGGCAGTGTATAATGGCTTTGAAGGCTTCTCCACAGGACTTGTCCCATCGTGCTCCAAAGGGGTCAGTCTCCTTGTAGCAGTTCTTTCCATTCCTCTTTCCTGATCCTTTTACAGGTGGATAGCCTTTCGTGAGCTCTGTCAAAGGTCTTACTACAGAGGAGTACCCCTTAATGAAACGGCGATAGAAACCGCAAAATCCTAGGAAAGACCGTAGGGATTTCAGGTCTGTAGGTTATTTCCACTGAGTTACGGCTGACACTTTCTCTGGATCTGGAGCTATTCCTGCAGCTGAAACAATATGCCCCACATATTTGACCTGTTGCTGACAAAACTGACACTTGTCGATAGAGACTTTTAACCCCCATTCCTCCAGGCGATCCAGTACATTCATTAGTCGCTCCTCGTGTTCTTCGAGTGTTCTGCCGAAGACTATAAGGTCATCAAGGTAGACGATTACCTGTAGGAGGTGCATGTCACCTACCACCCTCTCCATGAGCCTCTGAAATGTCGCTGGGGCCCCAGTGATACCTTGTGGCATTCGTTGAAATTGGTAGAACCCCAGCGGACATATAAAGGCAGTCTTTTCTTGGTCCTCAGCGGACATAGCTATTTGATAATAGCCGCTTCGCAAGTCTAGGACTGAAAACCATCGGCTACCAGTCAAACAGTCTAGGGCATCATCAATCCTGGGAGTGACATATTGATCTGGTATAGTGCGGCTGTTTAAGGTCCGATAATCGATGCACATCCGTACGGCACCATTTTTTTTTCAATCTATCACGATCGGTGATGCATACGGACTTCGGGACTCTCGGATGATGCCTGCCGCTAGAAGATCTTTAAGGTGGCGTCTTACGTAATCAATGTCGGCTGGGGCAATGCGCCGTGAACGTTCTCGGAAGGTGGCGAGGATCACTCAGTCTGATCTGGTGAGTGACATCTTTGGCTAAGCCTACGTCCCATTCCTCGGTGGAGAACACATTACTCCGCTCCGCTAACTTCAAACGTAATCTCTTCTCCCAGCCAGCAGGTATAGGGGCCTCCCCAAAGTTGAATAACTCCGGATTAAGGGGTCCTTTGGATTCTGGAATGTCATGAGCCACTGTAACTGTGTCTGTAGGGAATACATGGGCAACTACAGTACCAACTGGAATTGAGAGGTCTTTGCTCGTCTCATTGTGAATCAGGACTCTGAAGTTATTCACATCCACAGCTGATGAAGGCATTACTACACGGGAAACAAACAGTCCTGCAGGAAGTGGATCTACAGTGGAGGCTTCAATGAGGAAGATATCTTTCCTCAAGGGTTTGTCAGACTCAACTTTGCATAAGGCATACCGCTCCCCTCGTGATGGGACTTTGAAAATTCCAGGGCCCTCCCATATCACTTTGCCTTCGGGTCGATCTGCTGCAGAATTTTGTCCACTTTGAGGTAAAATATGGACTGGGGGTGTCTGAATTCTCAGCGAATGGGCACTGTTTTTTCCACTAGTAGTCCCATTATATGCTGTCAGTCGTTGAAAGAAGCTGGCATTGGTTCCAATGAATACTGGGAATTGTGTCGGTCCTTGGGGGTCTGGGCAGACCAAGGCAAGGATGGATATGGTCTCTTCAGCACCAGTGAGAGTTACAGGGAAGGTAACATCTATGACAATGTATCCTTTGTAGGGATAACTGCATGAGCTGAGACCCCAAATGGATAATTCAGTAAGGGGATGGATGGGTACATCAGGTAGGTTTCGGGAATACCAGGAGTCAAAGACAATGGTAACTTGAGACCCACTGTCCCACAAAGCATGGCACGGATGGCCACCAATCTTTACCTCCATGGTCGAGGCGGGCTCAACTAGTCCCTTGGGCAGACCATTTGGCTCACTGCTGTGCACATGACTGTTTTTAGAAAAACAGGCTTGCTCTCCAGACGGGCTGCTGTTGTTTGGATCACTCCTCATTCCTCTTGCTTTCCGTAATGAATGGATTAATTTAGTGATCACCTGTGTGGCATTTTCGGGTGCTTGACACTTTGTAGAGATGTGTCCGTCTTCTCCACACCGGTAGCAAAAGTAATCTTCCATGTTCCTTGAGGGCTTGGATCGCTGCTGGACTGAAGCATGTGGTTGGGGTAACTGGGCATGACTAGCTGAACTACTTGAACTGACACTCATTACTGCTAGCTGTTGTTGCAGCTGAAGTACTTGCTTTCTCAAAGACTGAACTTCAGAATCCTTTGTTACTCCTTTGTGATCAAAGGGGCTTGTTTTACATAGCTTGGTTCTGGATTCTAACATCATGGAGGATGCTGGTAGGCTATTCAAGCGGTCACTTTCGAGCTGAGTCCTCAGTTCTTGAATTTCTGCTTTAAGTTCTCGCACAAAAGCTGGACAGTTATTCCCCTCGTCCTGCAAGTGTATGGACTTTGCAGTAGCAGTAAACTTGCGTCTAGTGACTTCAATTTCTTCAGCCTCCCTAATCTCATTCAACAGGCTCAGAAAAGTTGGTGGGTTTTCTTTTCTCTCCCTTAACCTCAATTGCAAAAGCATCATATCAGATTCGACGGCTCCATGAATCAGTTGTTCCACTCTTGCCTTGTCAACATTGGCGGGAGACAGTCCACCTCTTTGCACAACTTTTGTCAGTGATTTTTCAACCCTTCTCAGGAAATCAGAAAGTGTCTCACCTGGACGCTGTCGAAGAAGCCGAAAAGCGAAATACAAATCCTCTCCGGACTCCGAGGAGCCAAAAGTACTTTCCAGAGCTTCAAGGTACTGCTGCGAGCTGGCATCAGGACTGGACATACGGACAGCTTTAATGATTTCTAGGGCTGGTCCCTTTAAGCTTTCCACAATTCGTCTCCGTTTCTCTTTCTCCGAGCATTCACATTCAGTTATCATCATCTTAGCTTGCTCCATCCAGTGTTCCATGGTTTCTTCTCCCGTGGGGGTCGGAACAATACCAGAGAAGGTACGTAAACGACGGTAAGCATTGCTATCACTTGGTGGTCTTATGGTTTTCTCTAGGATCTCACCCACTGCACGAATAATTGACTCAGGGGAACTGGGACTTGCACTTAGGGGAGGAAATAGTGCTTGTAGATCTGTCATTGACTCATCCCGAATCCCGATTCATCCCGAAGAAACTGGGAGAGCTTGTCAGCAAATCCTGAGGGAACAGTGCCTGTTGGGGTTTTTTCAACGCCCGTAATTATCCTCCAGGTCTCATCATCGGACGGCTTTAGTTCTATAGGGCAGCGTGTGGGGTCTACTGACTCTCTGCATTCACACAGCACAAGTAGGGTATCTGGAGAGACTCCACATCTTGTGTCTCGAACGCGCACTCTTCTAAAAGCTTTCACGCTCTCCGCTACTTCTTCAATGCGTGCAATCTCAGTTGATCTGGGTACACTGGTTAGCATCAAGGAGTGAGCAAGGTCAATCCCGGCCTCTCTGCACCAGTCAACAAGTTCACTTTGAGGAGGAGGGTTACTTCTGCGAGACATTTTCAACAAGAATTTAAATGCACCAAATGTCTGTCTTCTCAGGGATCAAGGAGTATTGACACGTGTTTATTTCTCTCTTCTGAAAGGTACCAGGGAGGGAAAGAAAGATCCCGGACGAGCCCCCACTTTATGTAGCGCCCCCTGCCCTCCTAGGTGTGTCCTGACCTAAGTTCTAATGGGTGGAGCACCGGGTTCCTTTTATTAGTGTCTCTCGACTATAATTTAAGCCCCCATCTCTGATACCAAGTTTTGAAGAGAGTTATTGGTTTCCTAAATAACTAATCTGAAACACGTATCCAAAAGAAACAATTTATTTAACAAACAAAAAAAATATATGTATATTATTAATAATAATAATAATAATAATAAGGAAAATACAATATATAATTATATTTATATATTTATATATTAATAGGATGGTATAAATATCAGATATAAATATTCAGATGATATATATTAGCAATAACCAATAGGTAATTTCAATTTCAATAAGTACAGGTATTAATATTCAATACTGATAAACCAGTAATACATGGATTAGGATACTTAGAAAATCCCTTAGGGAAATATACCCAAGTTTACAAGTCTCAACACTTTTTCGTTTCTCTTATTTGACACTATATGTACACTCTTTGCAGCACAAACTGAGAATTATCAGTGAATAATAAATCCACTTAATTCGCTTACTACTTAAGAGCACTGATATAACACTAGTAATCCCAGTAACACGTTTCAGCGTTTTACGAACTGTAACCGTAAACTTAATATACAGAAAAAAAAACAATAGTTAAACAGTGTGCCCACTCACACCATAAACACACTCAAACCCAACCCTGATGCAGGCCTGATTCGTTGCTTGGGTGCGTAGTGGCCTTTAAAATGCAAACTGGCCTCTTCTCTCTTCAGTGAGCTAAAATAAGACCCATAAGCAGTACCTGTAAGTCCATACGCGGTCCCGATTTTGTCAAACTCGGCTCGCACCAACTCCACTAACAGCCGTCGCTCCCTCGATGCCGGAGGAACACCCAACACTCCCGGTGGCTGGGAGTGCTATCCGGTTGCAGCTGTACAGTCCCTCGTTATCAGAGGACCTGTGAGCGCTTCCGGTGGCTCAACAGGGCTATCTGATCTCCTCTTACTCTTCCCACGTCGACTGTTTTACTTGTAACAGCACGATGAATAGTATAAAATAAGACTAACGTGACAATCTTTCTAACTGAACTCGCTGTATATTCACACAGGCCTCAACGTTTTCACTCGAAAATGAATCAAAATAAAACAGGCAAACACATTTCCTGTGTTCAATCAGACACTTAACTAAACAAAAACGTATCTGGAAAAATATGAAGGCTTAACTCAAGTTTCTTTTTGTGTTATTAAAACGGTAGATTTCGATTAGAACCAACCTTTTTGCACACCATTTCTAATAACGCCTCTCCTCTCGTCTTTTTTTTCCTCCAATCTCTGGATAAAGCAATCACATCAGACTCACGTATATTGGAGGTGGGCATTAACTACTAAATGTCCAATCAAACAGGAATCGATCTAACCTGATAGCAAAATCCACGTTTTTGTTCAAGTACATATCAACCAACCCTTAAAGTTTCACTCATTCTCTTAAAGGTGAAACGCACTTATACAAGCTCTTTGTAGAAGATGCATAGTAAAACCTTTAAAAGGACTAATCTTAACAAAATATGGTTATGTTAACTTACTTTCACTAATAACCTATATGGCTATTATAAATCGGACATTATACGTGAAAACTTTGCATCAAACTGTTTTATATTTATATAACCCTCCCTGATAAGGGGGTTACATAGGCTTGCTGTAAATATTAGAAGTAAGTGAAAAAAAAAAAAAAAATGTATTTCAAGAATTTGACTGGACTTAATTTATTGTTGATTATTTGCACTGTATGTCATGCCTCTGGTGTGCATCTGGTGATTACATTTCTTGCAGTCACAAGTTAAGTTTAGTTAATTTTTTATTTTTATTTTTTTATTCATTTAATTGCTGGCATGACATAAGTAGATTTTAGCAAATAATGCAGAAATCATTGTTTCTGACCAAAATACGAGTGCTCTATCCATAATATTCTCCAGTGAAAAAGTTGTCTTGTCTAAATCAGGAGATAAATATGCACAGATCAATCTCCTTTTACAAGCGTTCCAAGAACGTTCTAAAATGTTTATGGATTTTGCCAGATTTTTGCCAGCTATTTGATGGCCTGGAGTCATGTGGATTGTTTCTGTATTATTGTGATGTTCTTATTAGCTTTTTGGACTCTCATTCTGATAGTGTTGTCACGATTCCAAAATTATTGTTTCGATACCGATACCTAGTCAAGAATAGCAGAAAATACCTGAAAAGGGAAAATACACTCTCAAATATCATTGATGTGCTTTATTTTAAAACCGGGACAACATTCTAATCATATAACACACTAATAAATGAACATATGAACAGCAGATATATTAAACATTTGAACAAAATATGAAATATCAAAATATAAAAAATAAAATAGAGCAATGACATTCAAGGTAAAGAAAGAATAAATTTAGCAGCATTATCTCAGTTATCATAAGAAACATAAGAGTAATAAATTTATCTTGATTCTGGACTTTGAATAAAATATGAACAGCGATTATATTAAACAATGTTTCTGAACTCAGAAGATTAAATGTCAAATATAAAATAATATCAATTTAAGCAATGGCATTCAAGTAAAAAAAAAAGCAAATAAAATTTAGCAGCAATATCTGGACCATTACTCCTTCGAGGACAGCCAGAAACCTAGGAGTTGTGATGGATCATCAGTTAAGCTTCACAGACCACATTGCTACAACGACCCGGTCCTGCAGGTTTGCCTTATACAACATTAGGAAGATTAGTCCCTTCCTGTCAGAGCAAGCAACCCAACTTCTTGTCCAAGCCCTTGTTCTCTCCAGACTGGACTTTTGTAATTCTCTCCTGGCGGGCCTTCCTGCATGTACTGTCAAGCCTCTGCAATTGATCCAGAATGCAGCAGCAAGGGTTGTCTTCAATGAGCCAAAAAAAGTTACTCCTCTCCTCATCAGGTTACACTGGCTATCAGTAGCCGCTTGCATCAAATTCAAGGTACTGATGCTAGCCTACAAGACGACCACTGGCACGGCACCAACATACCTAAACTCACTGGTTAAATCTTATGTGCCTTCCAGAAGTTTGCGCTCTGCAAGTAAACGACGCCTCGTGGTGCCATCCCAAAGAAGTTCAAAATCACTCTCACGGTCCTTCTCCTGGACTGTGCCCAGCTGGTGGAATGACCTCCCAATCTCAATTCGTATAGCTGAGTCTTTACTCATTTTCAAGAAACATCTAAAGACTCATCTTTTTCGACAGCACTAAACCAACGAATACTAGCACTTTTCCTTTTCTTGTCTTTTCATTTATAAAAAAAAAAAAAAAAAAAAACCCTGGCTATGCGTTCTATACTAGACTAACTGAGAGTTGTCATGGCACTTGTATACTGTTGTTGTTCTCTTGTTGACCTGACTGCTTCTATTGTTCACATTTGTAAGTCGCTTTGGATAAAAGCGTCTGCTAAATGATTAAAGTGAGTGAGTGACGACGTGACATTCAGCCAAGTATGGTGACCCATACTCAGAATTTGTGCTCTGCGTTTAACCCATCCGAAATGCACACACACAGAGCAGTGAACACACACACACACTGTGAGCACACACCCGGAGCAGTGGGCAGCCATTTATGCTGCGGCGCCCGGGGAGCAGTTGGGGGTTCGATGCCTTGCTCAAGGGCACCTAAGTCGTGGTATTGAAGGTGGAGAGAGAACTGTACATGCACTCCCCCCACCGACAATTCCTGCCGGCCCGGGACTCGAACTCACAACCTTTCGATTGGGAGTCCGACTCTCTAACCATTAGGCCACGACTTCCCTAAATGTAAATGTAAATGTAAATGTAAATGTAATGTAATATCTCAGATATTGTAACTTATTCTGTCAGTTGTGCAACCTTTTCTTTAAGAGGAGAAAACTCAGCCAATGAGCTTTAGTGAGCGTCATCTTTTTCTACCAGTCGTGGACCGGCGGCCACAGTATCACTTGTGCTCGCACATGCAGCCTAGTGATGCGCGGGTCAGGTTTTTTCCAAACCTGCGGGTCCCGCTTTTATGAAATTATTTGGCCCGCCCCAGCCCGCAAATAGAGTAATATTTCTTTACCCACCCCGACCCGCCCCGCGCATCGGGGACTTCACGAAAGATACGTTGCTACTAGACTCATATTTCTTGTTCACTTGAAGTTCCTCCCTCCACAACACACTCGAGCAAGGTTTTATTAGCAGCGCATGCGCAGCTCGTGAACAGCTCTGTGAACTGTTTCATCCTGTCAAAGAGTTACTCAAGATGTGACGGAGCATATGATTTGTTGAATGTAGTGAACGAATCCGCCCTTCACTGAACGATCTTCTCATTCGAGAACGAGTTGAATGAACTGATAGCCTACATCTCGTTCGTGAATGAAATGAGTGAGTATACAGGGTCAGTGAGCCAAGCATGTAAATCTCGATCAGCAATCAGAACATTCAAAGCGCAGTTATAGGTGCTGTGCAGATACGCTCGTTTTCATATTTAGCATACAGAACATAACTCCACAATTAAAATGTTAATTATGCAAGAAAACCTTGTGCTTTGTTCATCTGAACAACTTATTTAAACTATTTAATGCGATTATGCACACATTTTAGTAAAGCCAAATCAGTTTAGTAAAGCCACTAATACAGCCATCTCGCTGTAGTGCTTTTTTGCTGCTGCTTGCGTGAGGAGAAAAAACAGACGTCCATAGGGAGGCACTGAAAGCGTGCGTTGCACACACCAACATGAAACACGTCTCTTACAAAACTTGAACGCAGTCATTCTTTGGAGTATCGATACTAATAAATGTAGGAATCGCGACGTTTTTAATTTCCGAGAATCGCGATACTTTTGAAGTATCGGTGCACCGTGCAACACTACATTCTGATGGCACCCATGCACTGCAGAGGATCCATTGGTGAACAAGTGATGTAACACTAAATTTCTCCAAACCTATTTCAATGAAGAAACACACTCATCTGCATCTCCCATGTCCAGAGGGCCAGTAAATTTATCAAATCTCATCTTTGAAATTAATTATTATGAAATATTGAAATTATGTGTTGGCCAATAGTATGTTATAAGAAGCTGAAATAAGTCAGGGCATGTCAAAACATCTCAAGGGCCCCCAAAATCACCTCAGACCAGGGTTAACGCTAAATCAATATATACAATTATTCACATTTGGAACTTTTTTCAGGTCAGGAAATAAATAAAATAAATAAATAAAATAAAATAAAATATTAAAAAAAAAAAAAAAGAAATTTGTAGTTAGTCTGCATTGAAGGCAAGACTTGCGGTTGAACGGTTAATTTCCGTAGACTGGTCAGAGTCCATTTTACCTGCCAATTCCAGGCCATACAAAACACCCTTTCATAAAGTGTGCTGCCAAAACAACTGTGAAATAGAGTTGAGAGAAGGAGGAAGTTGTGCTAACCATCTTTGCTTTCCTCTTTGGGGTTCTTTAAAAACACTGTAATATAGCATCTGCAGCTATTGCAGTATTTTGTAAGGCGTAATGCAGTACACCTTTTAAGTACGGCAGTAACTTTTGCCTATTTGGCTTGTTTGTTTATATGCTTGCCTTACGTTCAAAATAAAATGGGACAGAGAAAAACATCTGAACAAAGCAAACTGCTTTGTATGGGAACGTTCCCATGGAAACCAGGTTGTGGAGTTGTTGCACATTCCTGCTATGTTTGCTCTGAGAGATGTTCATGTAAATCCTTTTAAGCTGCATAATTTAGTTCTTCTTAGGCAAGGACAATAGCGGTGTTTTCTTCCACACTAATTGGTCTGCTTAAAGCACTGAGGAGCGATTACATTTTGAGAAATTACACATGGTTAATTAGAGTTCATAAGTGATGTTATATGTTTAGAGAGGAAAGTCTGAATCTAACTAAACTTTAACTATGTGAGTAGCAATTAAAATCCTAAACAAATTTAGCTGGTTACTGCATACATCACTCAACCCCTAAAAAGGCCAATGATATCTTTCCAAGTTGAAAAGGTGATTTAAAAAAAAAAAAAATTGTTAAGGCTTGTTAGACTAAGTATTCTATCAGAAAACAAAAAAAAAATACTTTAGTGTAAATTAAATTATTAAATAAATTTAATAAATAAATTAGTACATTTAATTATTATTACATTGCATAATTTTGTTTATAAATAAATAGCATTGTCATGTTAAAATAAATAAAACTGTTTTATTTTTATATTTTACTTATATTCATGTACAGTATATACTCAAATATTAGTACCAAAATCAAAAGAAATATAATATATAAGAAATAGATCCTTGTTGTGTCCTCATAGGTCTTTATATATGTATATGCAAATAACAGAAATATAATAATAATAATAATAACAATTATTATTATTATTACATTATTGTTGTTTTTGTTGTTACATGGCAAATGTAATAACAGCAAAAAAGTAAAAACAATAATAATTTATATGTAGATAATTAGTGAATACGATAAAAAAAATACAATAAAGAGTAATATGAACAGAAATGTTATTATTACATTGTTTTATTCAGCTATTCAAATTGTAATAATAATGACAATACTTGCAAAACTTGGGCGTGGATTATTGTGGGAACTAATTGTTATAATAATAATAATAATAATACACAAACACACATGAAAACACACAAAAATGTAATGTCATCAAACTTACATTTATATTTAAATATATAAATACAATTAAACAAATAAAGGTTGCTTATTGTACAGTATATAGACAGATATTAACTGCTAAACATCATCTGCCAGTATTTAATCATTTCATAACATTAGCTGTAGAACATGTGTGTGGCAAAATAGGCAGCAGACAGATAATACCTTCAGCCTTTTGCTTTTGTTGAAAAAAAAGGGTAGCAATGAAAAACCTTTTCTCTTGTGCTATTAGTCCGAAACTTTTGGAGAGCAGGTGTTTCCTGCCAGGCGGAGACAACTGTTTGAGTGATGTGCAGCAAGAGATAAAAATAAAAATTAATTTTCTGACCATGCCTGTGTGAACAATATGGGCAATGCAGGCCGCTTTCTCAGATGTAAAAAGCAACAGACAGTCCTGCTCCACAATAAACTGACAGAATAAAGCCGTGCTCTCAAGTTATGTTGTCCTTTCCATCATAAAACAGCAAATCCCTGTAGCATCATAAAAATACTACCTGGTCCCCCAGGTTTTGCAAGCAGTATCTTGTGTTGATTTACTGTGTTTATTCTGCATATCCCATCATGTTGGTGTGAAATTAACATTGCAATGGTATAGCTGATTATTCTAAAAGGAGGAGTGTGAGACGTCATTGTAAAACCTGTTGTGCAAGTTGTTTTAAAAAATGGTGGAGTCTTACCTCCTAATAAGATAGCTGAGCATTATTATAAAGTGCTGGATATTTTGATTCTAATTAGAGTTTGTGCTGAACTAATTAGACATATGCAACATTCTGCCCTGGGCAAAGCTTAGCATGGCAAATATTCAATAAAAGCATTTTTACTGTGTCTGAGCCATAACCTTGTAGGCATGCTCTGACATACTGCACATCTGCACCTCGGGCGACCTCATTTCAATTCCTGGTTTTCCCATTTTTTTTGTTCACTTCTCTGCTTTCTCATTGATTCCTGTGTATCACTATACAGTCTTATCAAAATAAATCCAACTGTGCGCATGCTATGAGGTGTTGACCTTGTGATTAAGGTTAACCAGGTCACATATAAATATTGAACCATGGACTGAAGAATTATTGATATCCCCTCTTTCCAATATGTAGACTGTAGAAATCTCTCATTTCCTTGATGACATCCCCTGTAATTAACAAACTGCAATTTGAACTACTTAAATAATATCTTCCACACTACCAGTCAAAAGTACACTTGACTGAATTTGTTTAGCATTATGTTAGGTCTAAAACACTGGATCTAAAGCCTTGTGCTTAAATGCTTGAAATTAGTTTTGTACACCGACCGATATTACAATCACTCTTGTGCAATTTGCAGATGTTTTTATATTGGATTCGAGGTTTACATTTTTCCTGGGAATGGTCTTGGTGTCAGTAGCACTATATCTTACTGTTTGACCTACAGAAACATACATACCGTACGTGCATAAAGTAATCAAATCAAACCTATAAATAAATAAATATTCAATAAATCAAATCTTTGCTGTAAATAAATATATAAATACAGTACAGACCAAAAGTTTGGACACACCTTCTCATTCAAAGAGTTTTCTTTATTTTCATGACTATGAAAATTGTAGAGTCACACTGAAGGCATCAAGGGCTATTTGACCAAGAAGGAGAGTGATGGAGTGCTGTGCCAGATGACCTGGCCTCCACAGTCACCAGACCTGAACCCAATCGAGATGGTTTAGGGGTGAGCTGGACCGCAGACAGAAGGCAAAAGGGCCAACAAGTGCTAAGCATCTCTCGGGGAACTCCTTCAAGACTGTTGGAAGACCATTTCAGGTGACTACCTCTTGAAGCTCATCAAGAGAATTCCAAGAGTTTGCAAAGCAGTAATCAAAGCAAAAGGTGGCTACTTTGAAGAACCTAGAATATGACATATTTTCAGTTGTTTCACACTTTTTTGTTATGTATATAATTCCACATGTGTTAATTCATAGTTTTGATGCCTTCAGTGTGAATCTACAATTTTCATAGTCATGAAAATAAAGAAAACTCTTTGAATGAGAAGGCGTGTCCAAACTTTTGGTCTGTACTGTATATAAATATTTTCCCCAATATATTTTCTGATTATAATTATAATAACTAAGATTTTAAATGGGTTTTTAATATTTTTTATTATTATTAGGACCAGCTCACACGCCAATTGATTTGTCAATTTCCGTTCTTTGATGACTTATTATTAAAAATCTGGAAACTATCAAAGAATGAGTAGTTTGAGTGGCACTGTAAATAAGCGACTGATTTTAAAAAGGCCTGTCTGTTCATTTCAACCATAACAGATGATGTAAGCTAATTCGTGTTTGCTTGTTATTGAACAGACACACAAATGGCAAAGAGCCAACGATGGTACTTAAACCATTAACATGAAAAGAATCGTCTAAAATGTAAAGAATTAAAACCTGATTTGTTAAGTTGATCGTTAGCAAGCAAAGCATTTGGACAGGTTGACTGCAGTCATTAACCTTCATTTCTGCATTTTAGAGTGTGTCAGACATGAAAGCTTTTAGTTCCAGTTAATGACTTGTCACTCAAACTTAGCCTTCCCCAAATTTTATTCTGAGCTCCATTACTATGCAGGGCGACCCAGGAAGAGAACGAAATGGAACGATACTCCTATACTGAATTTTACTCTATTCTAGTGAAAGTTGCCAATCTGCACAAAAAAAAAATGCCATTAAAGCTTATTCTAACTAAGACCTGACCACCTTATACAGGAAGAGGCATACGGGCAGATATGTAAAATGACCAGTAATAGGTCACTTTTTTTTTTTTTTTTTTTTTTACAGGACAATCATGCTGGGGAGAGTATATGAAATCTATAAAACCACAATAATATACTTGAAAATAGAGTTGAGCTCAATGATATCCTTTTTAGTGCTTGACAGTGAACTGAAGTATCAGGCTGATGCATCATGATTTTTCATAACGCACTTTAACAAGCCTCCATGAGAAAATGTTGTTCTTATAGACATCAGGTACATACATTTACAAAATTAAAGATTCAGTCAAATCTATCTGCTGCATGTTGATTAGGTCACAAAAACATAATTAGAATATGAAGGGAAAATATGTGAAGTATTATTATTATTTTTACACATGGGTCTCTGGAAGCTCAAACATAAAAAAAACTATGTAAATCTCAATAGAAATGTCAGGTTTAATTAATTCCTCTCAGTACAAACATACATTCCTATGCGAATTAGCTTATTATAGAATGTGCCTTGTTAAAAGGAAAAAGCAGACAATGTTTGTGCACATTTTCTATTGATAATGACACAAACAGTATTTCACCAAATTATTTTATAAATTGTTCACTTGCTAAAATCAAGTCATTCCTTTCTGAAAGTTCTTTAAAGGTTGCTTTCCATGCCTTCATTATATTTTGGCTGAACTATTGCAACTCCCTTTATTTTGGTATATCTAAGGCCGAAATCTCTCGTTTACAAGTAGGCTAGTCCAAAATGCATGTGCTAATTTTCTGAAGGGAAGTAAAAAGTTTGATCATGTTACTCCGCTCTTGAGATCATTACATTGGCTGCCAATTCATTGTCGAATTGAGTTTAAAACCTTGCTACTTGATCACTAAAAAATCTAGCTCTTACTTATTTGTCTGATTTACTCCACTCCTACACTCCGGCAAAGGGAATTAAGATCAGAGGGCAAATTTCTCCTCCGGATCCCAAGAACCAGTTTAAACACCAGGGGAGTCTTTGAAGTGACTGGTCCCACCTTTTGGAAAAACTTACCAGTTCACACTGGAATGACTTCCACTTTATCTGAGTTCAAGTCCTATATTAAAACTCATCTCTTCCCTTTGGCTTTTAATATGTAGCAAGGTTTGGGTTTTGTATGGTTATATTATTGTTTACAGTTTTTTCCTCTCTTTGTTGTATTTGTTGTTTGTTGTGCATCTCTTTGTTCGGCCTTGTTCTGTGCTTAAATGTGCTCTAGAAATAAAATGTACTTGAACTTGAAATTATTAAAAAATATATCCTTAGCTCTTTTTTATGGCAGAGACTAGCTCTGTTATGAGAACTTAACGTATGTAACTTATGTAAGGCTAAATGAGGTCTTTTGGTTTTGCTCTTTCCCAAGCCGGTAAAAATAATCTGCCACATAAAATTGTATTTTAAGCACAGACACCTCTGAGAGTACAGTATGTAGTCAGCTTATTGTTGCTCCTGATTATACAGCGATATATGTGCAAAAGGGTCATTCTGTGAAAGTGTTAAAGGGCTGTCCTTGCTGCTTATATCTAAATCATTTTCATTTTCTGTCTGAAATTGTTTTTAAAAGCCATTCTGTGTGGGAAAGCCACAGCAGGGTGACTTTAACACTACAAAAGCACAAAAGGCCTTCTGATTAGACTATCACAGCCCTTTCAGTGACAGCTTCATCGTGTTTGCCTTTTTCTTGTGGTGCCAGAAGAAAGCACAACATGTTTCCATTAAATGATCTGTATAAATTAGCTTAATTTATGCCCTCTCTCATCTGTTAACAGAACAACTAAAACCAATCAATGACAAAAAACGTTATCAAACTTGCACTGAATGAAATCCCATGGGGGAGTTTGTCTCTGTAGACAAGATTAACAAGAGTCACAGATGGCAGGGATTGAAAAACCGAGTACATAATTGAATATAGGAGACTGTCAGTCACTATGTGATCTGTATCTGAGACCTTGAGGAACATTTATCACAGAGAAGGTTTGAATAAAACGTCATTGTCACACACATCATAAAAACCCCTCATGTCAAAGGTCATTACTGTTATATTCAGTTCACAGTATAACCATAATCACAGATCAGTGATGAAGGCCAACATAAGATATATATATATTTCAAATATATTTAATACTGTATATGGCGCCAAACAGGAAATAATTGTCAAATCTGAATATATAAATGTAAATCTGAACATAAAGTAACAAATCTGAATATATAGAAGTAAATATGAATATATAAATGTAAATATGAATATACAGAAGTAATTCTCAATATATAGAAGTAAATCTGAATTTATAAATGTAAATCTGAATATATAGAAGTACATCTGAATATAGAAATGTCAATCTGAATATAAATATACAAATCTAAATATATAGAATTAAATCTTAAAATAGAAATGCAAATCTGAATATACAGATATATTCTCTGTGTGTACTTTACAGCTAAAAACATGGAATTGCACAAAAATAAAAAATAAAATAATAATAATATAATAACAATATTGATTATATTTAGAATTTGCAATAATGGATGAAAATTATAAAGCCATAAATGTATTCATAATTGTATCATATGTAAATTAAAAAATTATTCTAATTATTATTATTATTACTACTACTACTACTTTCCGGCTGTGTAATTTCTGTCTGTGTGTGATCACGACAAAAAAAATAAAATAAAATAATACTAATTATAATAACAATAATATCCAATCTTGAACGGAAGATTAGTGTCTTATGTGGAAGTAAATAATATGCTTTATGAAGAACAAACAGGGTATAGGTCATGGCCCGGTTCCCCAAAACGTTCTTATTGCTAAGTAGTTCTTAACCTATTCCTTAACATTATGGCACGACTCCCAAAACGTTCGTACGCTAAGTATATCTTCTGTAAGTCACACTTTCGTAAGGTTGGTCTTGGCCCGGTTCCCCGATAACACTCACTCTTAGCGCGCTAAGAAGACCTCGAAAGATATATCTTACCAAAGTTGTTTATGTTCCTAAGTGTGTTCCCCGAAGTGTCCCTTTATAGGAAGCTTCTTAGCACGCTGCCTCTTACGTCCGACGTTACAAGAGCGCTGTCCCAAGTGAAGGTGCTGAATTAGTTGGCATCGATTGCTCAGGAATCGATTTTCCACTTCACGCGAAGGTGCAATACAGCGTTAAAGGCGCAATATGTAATTTTTCTGCTTTAAAAATAGCAGATATCACTATATCTATGTTATATATATTTTTTTGTTGTGTACTTACATTATCGCGACAGTTTCCACGAACTTTCAAATCCGGAGAAAATTATAGTTTACTTAGAAGACACGGCACGTTTCTTTATTTCCGTTTTGTCGCCCGTCTATGGCGTCATATAAACTTTGACCCCTCTAGTTTATCTAATTTCCTGCGGAACCACCAAATACAAAAGTGAACAGAAGCAAAGACGAGACGAAGAAGAAAAAGTAGTAGCTAGCCTTGATCGAGACAATTATATTATAAATTTTTTATTGTTTATATTCGTATTTATACCTCAATCAATAACTTAGTTATGGATCATGATTATGCTTTGCCTGCACGTTCTGTGAAGCGCAAACGTACGGGTGAAATAAATGACCTGAGAAGGTTTTGGGACGAAGAAGAAACGAGACACGGGTAAATATTGGAGTTGCATTTCCAAGATAGAGAGAGCTTCGTGACAAGCTGAAACTACAGAGAGATGCTTGCATTCTAATAAACAGGTATGGATCCATTCAGCTAACTATATCTATCCGTATATTTTGTGAAACGATGATGTCTTGTGTAAAACGCAGACGGACTAGCTCTCATGTAGAGTATAATGTAAATCTACATGTGTTCTATATCTAGCTGGATAAAGTAGCTTCAAATGCAGTTCACTATCTTGTTCGATATCATAGTATAAACATAGCCTAATTATAATTATTAACGAAAGGCAACCGTGTTTTTTTTTACATATATTACTACTAGCTAGATGGAATATTGATTTGATAGGGGTCTGATAATTCATATATCTCTCCGTTCGAAAATACGTGATTGTCAAAATACTAAGGCCGGTGACACACTGGCTGCGTGGCGTCTCTGCTGCGTGCCAGAAGCGTGGCCCGCTGCTGCTGCTGTACTGTAGGTGACATAGGGGGAGACCGCCGACAGACCAGGCTCTTGTCTTCATGACAACAATATCTTTTGTGTTCAACTTCATGTTGAACATAAATATAAAGCCTACTGATAAAGGACACCATCAACAGTATTGACGGCAAAATAGACTATGTTTGACAGGTGCAATATTTGAAAATCGATAATTATTTATTTTTTAAATTACATTTGTATCTGAATTTATGTCAACCTATAGACTTTCAATCATCAAAATGTCATGAATATGTATTTGTGTACAAAATTGCATATAAACATATTTTCCTATTATATTTTTCCTGGAAACGCTTCCAACACGTGTGCGTGAAAAATAGGCATCGGTTCTATTTCTAGCATGCACACGTTTTCTGCGCGGCTCGAGCCGGGCCTGAGACACGCGTCTCACGCACGCAGTCTGCAAGCTCTAACCTATTAACATGGGAGCCGAATTAAAAACTGACACGCCACGCAGCTGAGACGCATGCGCCACGCATCCAGTGTGTCGCCGGCCTCAGTTAAAATGAGTGAGGAATGTGGGGAGCGACAGAGCGCGTGTTCCAATGAACAACAACTCCCATGAGCCTACGCTCTTTCCCGACGTCATCAAAGTACGTCTCATGTTATTATTTTGTTTGAGTGACCCCTGGTGGCCAAAAATTCCATACTGCACGTTTAAGAAAGATAACACGTTCTATGCAAATGAAACATTCCTCAAATTATTACAGTAACATTTATTTTAACAGTTTAAGTTATCAGTAGAATATAGACTATAGATTAAATTATCAAATGGTCAGTAATATGTTCACACGATATGTTGTGACGGTTAGACGAACCGGGTATCCCTCGCTATTCATCCACACTCCTTATCCCATTGTGCTGCTTCTTGACATGGGTTTAACGACTTATAAAAAATATATAATACACTTTTATATTAATGATAAGGTACTTTACAATCAGAATTGATTGGCAAGCAGCTGCAGTTACTTCTGTTTAATGCGGTATTGATTGCAATTGGTTTATGTTTTTAATAAAAAAGCAACCTATCTACAATGAACAGAGAGAGAGAGAGAGTTAGATACAAAATATGCTGGGGAAGCAAGGTAAAAAAGGGCACCAAGCCTCTCGTCAGAGGAACTTGAAGTTTTGCTGGACCTTGCCACCAGGTCAGAGATCACACCCCTATGGTCCACTATAACCTGCACGTTTATGGCCGCGTATCCCTTCCGCGATAAGTAGCCTACGCCTGATCAATCACTGATGAATTGGCGATAGGGATGAGTGTGCCATCCACCAGGATGTAATCCCCAGCATGGTGCAGAAGGGCGTTGGTGACAGTGTGGACGCACCTCCACACCGAGGTCTTGATTAGGCCGTAGCCCTCTCCCACGACCTCGATTAAGCTCTCTGTAGCAAAAAAAAAAAAACAAAAAAAAACGTAGCGCTAAATTCCGCCGTGTTTGCCTGGCAAGCGCAGGTCTGAGAAGGTCCAGCAGTTCCATAATGAGCTGTCTTGGGAGGCGAATTTTTTTAATATAGCCCCGTCAGGCAAAATGTCAAAAGGGCTTAAGTTTTGACGCATAAAAAAAATTTACATGGACTAAACGGCTCCTCGTCCGGCTCCGTCTTAGATTCAATACAAGGACACTTTGGATCGCTGCCATAGTTGGTCGCTTACTGGACACAACCATGATTACCCATTTATAGATCTTAGCCATTTAGAGCCAAATTGTTTGCCAGATTTTAATTCTCCCTCCCTTCATCGAGGGAGAGGGCTTTGGCTTAAACTAGGTGCCCTTTTATACGTTGCTTACCTGACCATTTTCTGTATCTAACTCTCTCTCTCTCTGTTCATTGTAGCAATCAATACAGCATTAAACAGAAGTAACTGCAGCTGCTTGCTAATCAATCCTGATTGTAAAGTATCTTACTATGAATATAAAAGTGTATTACATAATTTTTAGAAGTTGTTAAACCCATGTCAAGAAGCGGCACAACGGGATAAGGAGGGTGGATGATTAGCGAGGGATACCCGGTTCTTCTAACTGTCGCAACATATTGTGTGAACATATTACTGACCATTTGATAATTTAATTAATAGCCTATATTTTACTGATAACAAACTATGTTCAAATAAATGTTGCTGGAATGATTTGAGGAATGTTTCATTTGCATAGAACGTGTTATCTTTCTTAACGCTGTATTGCACCTTCGCGTGAAGTGGAAAATCGATTCCTGAGCATTCGATGCCAACTAATTCAGCACCTTCACTTGGGACAGCGCCTTTGTAACGTCGAACGTAAGAGGCAGCGTTTTAAGAATCTTCCTAAGGGACACTTCGGGGAACACACTTAGGAACATATACAACTTTGGTAAGATATATATTTCGGGTCTTCTTAGCACGCTAAGAGTGATCGTTATTGGGGAACAGGGCCCAGGTTATTCTACAATAGATAATATTTTTATTTTACAGGCAGTGGTTCAGAATTATATTATAAAGCAAAATGGAAGGATGTATTATATATTTATTGATTTCTCTAAAGCTTTTGACAGTGTCCAACATAATCTTTTGTATTACACTCTCATTAAGAATGGCATTGGTGGAAAAGTTTTTAGTGTATTGAGATCTATGTATTCTAAACTTAAATTATTTGCGAAAGGAACCGATGGTCTAACAGAGTATTTTAGCTGCATCATTTGTTTAAGACAGGGCTGCATGATGAGTCTGCTTTTGTTTAATCTTTTCTTAAATGAATATATAACAATGTTGAAGAATAATTGTAAAGGTATTCAGATTGAAAGTATGACAGAAGTACAGACCTTGTTATATGCTGATGATAAGGTTAATGTAGCAGATACAATTGGAGGGTTACAGAAACAGATTGAACAGCTGAACTGAATAATTTCTGTAATCTTTATGGTATGAGAGTGAATTTGAATAAAACTAAAATTATGGTTTTTAGAACAGGGGGCTCTCTAAATAAAGATGAAAAGTTTTATTTTGCTGTTGAACAGATTGAAGTGTTTAATTGTTACTAATATCTTGGTATGTAGTTTACTCCAAAATTGTCATGGTGGAAAACCTGACAACTTTTAGCAAGCCAAGGCAAGAAAGCAATGTTTTATTTGCTAAGGTTTGTTCGTAAAAACATAAAATTAGCTTCAATCAATCTTTGTATTTGTTTGATCACATTGTTGCACCAATACTTTATTATGGATCTGTAACCAGTGTCAGTACTAATGTGAGCAATGTGGGTGATTTGGGTAGATGTGTATTGTCCACTTCTTATATGAAAAGATGTATCATGTATTGGATAAAACTGGTGTCTATGTCCAATTATCATTATCCAAAAAAAATGTTATAATATGCTTTATCAATTGGATGAAGTAGGTAGAAAAACATGGGTTACTCCTATTAAAGTTCTGCTATATTTTTATGTTTTTTCTAGTGCCTGGAAAGCTACAAGTGTAGGTAATATAAGATCATTTACATCTATTCTTATCTGTATGTATTGTAAGTTAACATCAAATATTTCTGTGATAGAAGATGAGAAGCATTTTTTGTATGATTGGATTTTATATGAGGATTTGTGCAAGAAACACTTAGGTGACCTTGTTCCTGTTGGTAATGTTTGTATTTTTGTGTCAAGCATTTGTGATTCAGGGTCTGCACGTAGATTGGCAGTGTATATATATCATAGAATTAAGAAAAGATGTCATATCTGCCATGTCATAATGATTTGTGGAACTATGGGCCAAGAGGCCATGTATTCCTGAAATAAATTTAAAACTTGAAACTTGACTAATAACAATAATAATAGTAATAACATTTGTTTAATAACATTTTATATTTTTATATTTATATTTTATTTATATTATATTTATTACATTTATATTTATTTATTATTTATAATTTGCAATAATGAAAAAAAATTATAAATCCATAAATGTATACATAAATATATAATATATACATAAACATTACATAAATAAAATATGTTATTATTTTAAACATTGAAATATTTACACAGATTGGTAAATATTTTTATATGTTTAAATAAATATCAGCAGGGTATTTACACATCTGCTGCAGTATTTATTATAAATGCATTCTTAGGCCTGCAACATCTGTATATATGTATATAAAACACTATATTCTTGCAATTCTGATTAGATGCTAACTGCATTTCATTAGCTCTGTACTTGAACTCTGCATAATGGCAATATAGTATAATATAATATAATTAATATAATATAATATAATATAATATAATATAATATAATATAATATAATATAATATAATATAATATAATATAATATAATATAATATAATATAATATAATATAATATAATATAATCTGTAACTTAGCACCGATTACGGGAAAAAAGACTCTTGAAAGCAAGAGCTTTATATCCTGCTAAAATGTTAAATAATGAAACTAAAACGAGGAACAGGGGGGAAATGAGGTGGGAAGAAAAGAAATAGGAGAAAAACAAAAGAGAGCATTAAAATACTTGCATGAATATTTCAGAAGGAATTTTCATGCTGTTTTAATGCCTTGCAGGGACTTGTGTTACAACTGCAATCAGCACCTGTCTGGCAAATAGAATACAGGACATTTTGATATATTACCCTTCTATAACACAGCAACAAAGAAATATCAGCTCCCTAGGCAGACACGTCTGCTATGCACATGCAAAATCTCCATACCGCAAACAGTTCCACACAGCAACCACAGATCAAACAGCAAACCAATTAAAATTAATGCAATAAAATATGCAATTCCATTAATTTGATCATATTGCTTTCTTTGAATGCATCTGTGGTTTAAACAGAATCAGTGCATGAAGTATAGCTTTTTCACTTGTCGGTCAGATTCACTGGACATAACATCACTGCACAGTTGTCTACCCATACACTACCGATATGTTGCTCTGTGGGACGCATGAATTACATAAGTTTGTCTGCTGTGTTCACAGGTATATCACACTAATTAAATATTTGATCTATTATTTACAATTTCTCAAGAAAAATGCACATTCCTCCAAAATTAATAAACAGTCAACACAGTCAATCTGAACCAACTATTTATTATATATCTTAATACAAATTCCTGATCTTATTGTGCCTGATTTTAAGGTGAATGTTGTAATTGAATTCTCCAACTAAACCAATCCTCACAATTATGCACAAAGGTGTGTGTTATGCTCTCATTAATGGTCTCATTAATTTTCTTGTGTTATTCTTAATTTATTTCTGGTATTGTCAAAAAAAAAGGGAAACAGTAACTTTAAGCAAAGACTCAAAATTTACAAATAATTGACAACATAGTTAACTGCTGTCAGAATAAAATACTTTTTTGCATGCTGTCAGAATAATGTCACAATATTACTATAATTACTATAAATCTAATATATATGCACACACACACACACACACACACAGAGAGAGAGCTGGGAATTGCACTGATGCATAGTAGTAGTAGTAGTAGTAGTAGTAGTAGAAGGTATGCATTCATTAGATTTGTAATTTGCAATAATTAAAGGAAATTACAAAGCCTATAATGCATAATATATAAATAAATACTACATAAGTAAAATATATTATTATTTTATAGTTAATATATTATTATTATTATTATTATTATTATTATACAAAAAGCTCTTTTAAATTGTAATAATGTCACAAAAAATACTGTTTTACTGAATTATGATCAAATAAATGCTGCCTAATATATATATAAAAAGAAAGAAGCAGTGGCTTTTCTTTGCTTTCTCATCACCATATTGAACATTTTAAAGGTTAAAAGAGCTTTAATTATCCCCAAATTATTTATACAATGCCTTAAATGATTCCAGCTACCTGTGTGTGTCTTTTGAAGGTGGACTGGGATGAGGTCGATCCAGCCAAAGAATCAAGCTCTGATTAAACAGACTGGACAATTACTGCATCTGTGACACACACACACATACACACACAGAGAGAGAGAGAGAGAGAGAGAGAGAGAGAAGTGCAGAGAATGTGCCCTGTGATTATTAATCACACAGTGGCTCAATAATTGATGATTATGACCTTCCTCTTCAGAAAGCTTCTCCTCATCCTGGGTCTGGACTCCTCTGCTTAATGCTGAGCACACAGAGGGGAATCTAATGGTCTCTGGCAGAGCTCCAGGATGGTATGTAAAACACAGTAGAGCTCCACATCCACAGCTGCTGTTTGCCCACGTCAAACAAAAGACTTTTCGACAGCAGAGATACTGCAGCAACATGTCATTATCTAATTAAATCTCTTGTTGTCCCTGCTCACAATTTTTCCTCTGGCCCTTTCTCTCTCTCTATCTAACTCTCCCTGTAAGCAGATGCAGAGTTGATTTTTCTTCTTTCTCTCCAGCTGTGTAGCATCATTTTGATGGACAGGGACACAATCCACACAGAAATCTCCTTGCATCACAGTTGATTGAGATGCAAATGCATTCATAAAGTCGGGAGCGCACTGCATCAGCTTCATCTAAAATCATCACACTAGATCCACTTCTCATTTAAAGTTGGAGAGGGTGTTTGTTCAGTGGCAGCATAAAATCTACTTTTTATAGTTACGAGATAACAAGGCTGGATCTAAAAATATTTGGAGTCATAAATCTCAGCAAAATGCAAATCAATAAAAGCAATGCTCAGCAACACTTTACTAGAAGTGTTTTACATTATATATAATTCACTACTATTTAATGGACTGTGGCATTTGATGTATTCACAGATTACAGTATAAACAGTATAAATACTGAATGATGCATGAAACATTGTTGTTATGTGTGAATATATTTTTATATTACATTAAGTTTGGTGTTGGTATGCATTTATGTATTTATTTATTTAGAAAGAAGCCTCCCTACTACTGCGTATACGTTTCTATTTTAATATATTATAAAATGGAATTTATTTCAATTTTTTTGGAAACACAATGCATTTATTTATTTATTTTCAGGATTCTTTGATGTATAGAAAGTTCAAAAGAACAGCGTTTATTTGAAATTGATTTTTTTTGTAAGATTATTCATGTTTTTACTGATCAATTTAATATGTACTAGGGCAAATAAAAGTATATTAATTTCTTTCTTTTCTTTTTTTTTAAAATCTTATTTACCCCCAAAACTGTACTGTTCACAGCCTCAAGTGAATTGTGACCAAAGTTCAATAAATATTTGAGTTATAAGTAATAAGTAATACTCAGAATGAACCACATTCATTAGACTACAAAACACTGTTTGCGGCTCATCAAGTAAGAGTTTAAATAAAACAATGATATAAACCAGGTTCAACTAAAGTGTTACTCAAATTCCAAAGCATCTAATGAAAGGACAAAGATTACAAAAGGTTGTCATGGAGAAAGGGGAGGGTTTACTCGTCTTCGGGTAAGTTCAACCCAATACGGTCACACTGACACATGGTACATGAGGGTCAGAGCGATTTCAGCAGAAAGAGAGAGAGAGAGAGCCGATCATTGGAGTGTGAAAGTGATTAGAGGAAAGAATGGCACCCTGAGACAAGAAAAGAGAATGAGAACTAAAAGTAGGAAAGGTGGAAGGATGGAATATGGAATTAGGGGCTATAAGGAATGAAAACAAAGAATTGCTTTTAGAGCCAGAAAGATGGATTGAAATAGTCACACTAAAAATGAACGTAAAATGAAAAGAGAAAAAACTAGAAAAAACTAAGTTGCATTAAGAATAGGGGAGAGGAGGAAATGAGACGGGCAGATAGAAAAGGGAGAGGATGAGGACGATTTGAGAAATAAGAGATAAGGCAAAAGAGAACAGTATTAATGTAGGACAACCAGGATAGAGAGAGCTGTTTGGAGTTAAGGGAACAGAGAGAGAATGGGATCTAATATGGGGAAAGGAAAGAAAGGAGATTGGGAAGACATGAGAGAGCAGGAGGAGAAAGAAATACTAAACAAATTGACATTTTTATAAATTTTACATTTAATTTATACAAATGAAAAGGTGTTTCTATGGGCACTTTTGGCCATGTTAAGTAGAAATTAAACTCCCTTAAAACACACCTTCACTAGTTTATGTATTTGTTTACTAAAAATGTTGGTAACACTTTTTACTAGTTGCTTATTTGCTTGCATATTACTAGCATAATGGATTTTTATTAGTAATTAAAAAGCACATATTCTGCACTACCATATTCTGCATTCTTAATCCTATACCTAAACTTAACAATTACCATACTAACTATTAATAAGCAGTAATTAGGAGTCTATTGAGGCAAAAGTCATATAGAGTTCATAGTTGGTTAGTAGTGAAATTGGGAATAGGTGTGACCAAATTTTCATTAAATTTGTGGTGGAAATGAGATTTTAGTTTTTAAATAAAATATTCAAGAATACATACACACACCATCCGAGGTGCAGTTCAAAAGATAACAAATCTGTGTAGAGAGGATATACAGTATAACCACACACTCACTTACAAATATCAAATAAAGTAGTATATTTCTAAATTAGTTTGCGGTTATATATCCTCTCTACACGGAAATTAGATTTTAAACATTTAAGAAAAAGCCTTATTTCTATCCTAATTAGACGATTAAATAATTTTCTCACACTTATTGCATTGTAAGAATGATAACTGAAAGACCATGTGACACTGAAAACTGGAGTAATGGCTGCTGAAAATTCAGCCTTGCATCAAAGAAATAAATGACATTTTAAAATATGTTAAATACAATTGTATTTTTCATAATAAATAAATAAATAATTGGTTTAACATAAGATACTTTTTCAAAAAACATTTAAAAAATCTAAATCTAATTTAATTTAATTTAAAACTAATTTCATCTAATCAAAATTATTTAATTAAAACATTTAAAGGTCCCCTTCTTCGTGATCCCATGTTTTAAACTTTAGATAGTGTGTAATGTTCTTGTTAGAGTATAAATAATATCTGTAAAATTCTAAAGCTCAAAGTTCAATGCCAAGCGAGATATTTTATTTAACAGAATTCGCCTACAACGAATGACCCGTTTGGACTACATCCCTCTAGTTCCTGCATTAATGAAGTCACTAAAACAGTTTTTTGACTAACCTCCGCCCACAGGAATACACAAAAAAGGGGGCGTGGTCTTGTTGCGCTCTGACGGAGAAGGAGGCAGAGCTGCGTTTGTGTTTGTCGCCATGTCGTTGAAATGCTGTTATTTTCCTCTCGGAGTCCAATCACCTTTGTCTGGGCTTCCCAGGGACGCTGTACTTAGTGATCAATGGTTACAATTTATGTTTAACTCGGTTCCCGAAAATTATAATCCACATGTAAAACTATGTGCAGCACATTTTGCTGAGGACAGCTTGCTGAGGAAAACTTCCTCAATCTCAATCAGTTTAATGCCAGATTCGCACAAATATTATTCTTGAAAGATGGAGCAGTTCCCTCTTTGTCTGGAGAAGGCGTTGTTTATGGACCACAAAAGGTAAGTGTATTTTATTATTTAAGTTGGTGCGTTTAACAGTTTCTGTAACTTATTACACAAAGGGCAACGCTGTTTAGCTTTGTAAACTAGATGGTAGGGCTGTGCAAAAAAAATTTCATGCGCATCTTGTCAGTAAAAATGCTCCTGTGATTAGAAGTACATCTCCAGCACATGCGTTCAGATCAGGATTTGCCATGTTTTCAAAACAAATCCTGCCCACTTGCTTCTCAAAACTAGTCCAAAACTAGCCCAATCGCGTTTCGAGGAGGGCAGCGTGAGCTAAGCTGCTGTCGAATCACAACACAGGAACCGCTGGCCCAATCAGAACTCGTTACGTATTTCAAGTACGTAAATATAAATATAAGTACGTAAATATAAGTCATCAGCCCGTTTTTATGACAGTGAAAACAGCGGTATACAGATAGGTGAATTGCGTGAAAAATACAGGTTTTTTTTACACGCGAAACATGAAGACATGTTATATTGCACACTGTAAACACAATCAAAGCTTCAAAAAAAGCATGAAAAATGGGACTTTAATTAAAAAACGGTATTGTAAATGGTATATGAGTAGTACAGGAAGAAAAAAAATAAATACATGGTAAAAAAGTGATATGGTGACCTTCAAATAAATAAATAAAACAAAAGGTGAAAATGTGTTGCATTGTAAATTTAAGAACAACAATAATAAATAAGTTTTAAAAAACTGTAGACGACAGATTTTGAAAAACATGGATTGGAAATGATTCACTCCTTACAAACATTCACCTTTTCATGCATCAGATTAAATATGCCTTCTACACTAAATAACGTCTTTGGAGAAAGAAAATAGCAGCAGTGAAGGAGATGCAATGACTAGAGGAGAGATGTTGAGGCAGTTCTCTTGAGACAGACAAAGAGATAGAGAAGGGTAGAGGGCAGTAAGTGAAAGAGAGAGTGGCTGTGAGAAAGGGAGATTGGAATGGCTAGAGGATGTTCTATATAACTCATTGACCTCTCAACATCAGCAGCACAAACACATGATTCCCTCTGTACAAGCACATATGATTGAGAGCTAGTCCTGTAGTGGGAAAAGAGGTCAGATAACTCAAATGTCAACCAAAATAATTTGTTCCGGTACCAGCAGGAGACAGATCACTCGATTCTGTGCTTCATTACATCTGTTCCACCCTTGAGCAAGATCTTCTGGCTATTCGTTATGATGGTTGGGTCTCCCTTTTGGGCAGTGTTCATATGGTCAAGTACATGATTAGATTAGGAAAAGTCAAAATTGAAAAAATCTAGTGTGGGGTTATGACCAGGGGTTGATTACACAAGGTTTGGAAGTTTGAGCTCTGCAAGTTTCGATCCATGAACTAATCACCACTGCGCACTCGAGCAAGACCCCAGGAAGCTCTATGGAGACTGACTGTGTTTGAAATTGAGTATTAGTATATACTGCTCATTATGCACTAATATTTCAACAATTAAAAGAAAAAAAGTAGAATGTGAAATTTGAAACTGAAAAAAAAGATAAATTAAAAAAAAACTAACTATTGTGTTACGTTTGCTATGCTAACTAAAATCAAAACCTTTTTATTTCAGCTACTGTAGTTCCAAAGCATTTCTAAAATATAAGGAACTATACAGTCATATATTTAACAAAACTACTAAATAGACAACAAAACTACTAAAAGTCTAACTACAAATAAAATGAAAAGCATATATATATATATATATATATATATATATATATATATATATATATATATATATATATATATATATATATATACTAAAAAACAACAATTGTATTTCAGTGATACTATTTTTACTATTTTTAATGTGTGAATGTTGCAAAAACTATTTTCATTTGGTGAGAAGTAATTTTTGCAATTCCTTTTTTATAACAATATCTTATTCTTAACTAAACAAAATTAAAACAAACAGCCAGTGTTGTTTTTTTATTTATTTAAGGATGACACTATAAACGAATACATTTGACAAAGTTGATAGATGTACTTCAAAAGACAGAAAATGGCGGTTTGATAATAACAATATTTACAGCACTTTTCTTTTAGTATGCTAGAGAATGTCTTTCATGATTAGCCTCATGTAATTGGAAATTTGTAAATAAGAAGAAAAACAGATGCATGAACAGATTAAAGTGTTTAGACAAAGACTGTGAAGCCAACCAAAGGAAAAACATGCCTAACCATGCTTTTAATGGATGAGACTTCAATCTTGTTTTTTTGTAAATGTGCATGTAATTGGAAAGCAGTGGACAGAATACACATACAGAGAACCCATCAAAGGCTTTTGGATCAAAATAACAATTTGAAGTGGGATTACATGTTTGCAAACAAATCATGTTTGTTTGTTTGGAAACAACCATTATGTTTGAAGTTTTGTTGTTGTTTGTTTGTTTGTTTGTAACTCGCAAAATTAACTTCAATTACACACATCGCCTTCAAGTCCTGACAAGAAAAACTATCCACTGCTTCTTATTTATGTAATACACAACAAAATTGGGAAAGTGACATACAGCCAAGTATGGTGAACCATACTCAGAATTTGTGCTCTGCATTTAACCCATTCGAAGTGCACACACACACAGCAGTGAACACACACCTGGAGCAGTGGGCAGCCATGTATGTCTCCAAGTGATTTCAAACACCATGAAACATATAAAACAGAAATTAAATTATTATTGTTCCAAGGAAAAGCAGGATTTACAACCAGAAATCTTTACTCTCGACTAGGATTTGCAGGAAAAAACATTACTATCACCTAGAATTATGTTAGCACACTCAAATGCATAAAAAATTCATGTAGAAATGCAATGGAAATGCAAGAATATTAAAACAGAAAATATTTATTAAAAAAATTTAAATAAAGAAATAAATGTTCAAAGGAAATTAAACCCATTTTAGAACCATTACTTTTTGTTGTTGTTGTGACAAAATTATAGTCAGGAATTACAATGTTTATATAGTGATATATTCACACATCATATTTTGCTGATTATTGTATTTTTGCAGTACTTACTATCACTGTAGAACAATATCGAATTACCATTGAGTATAATAGAAAATACACAAAAAAGTAAAAGGTCATAACAGGAATTTAGGGTAAAATGTGTTTAATTTTCATTAAAACCTTTTTTTCTACTTAGATCTTGGGTGAAATGTGATTGAGACTTGTGGAAGTTGCCCTAATACCCTGGATAGAGCTCAGTAAAACTCTTCATATTGTATCTGACCTTCACATTGTAGTGAAAACAAAAGCACTCTGGTAAAACCTAGCAAATAGCAAATCACCTCACAAAAGTACTTCACTAGTCCTTCAACACAACAAAATACACCCCTTAAAGATCATCTGTCTGCATCTTTGTTTGTGGCGATATGGATATGAATCCATACCAGCTTTTGCACCTTGCTTGCAAATTTGGTGGAAACTGAAGTTTGAAGTTTGAAGCTCTACAAAAATCAAATGACCTGTCCCAACCACATCTGTTGCCTGTTAACTGCTGCAAACACCTGTTAGCTGTTAGCAAACATCTCCTCTCTACACTCATCTGCTTTTACCTTCCTACTCTTTCCTGTCCCTGCAACCAATGCCAGCCCATCTCCAATCACACTTCACCTGCATTTTGTTTGTGTGTGTCAAGATTCATCATCTTACAGATGCCACAACTGAAAATGAACATGACATGCATTGTAATGATCTGGACAGGGCTAACACTATACAAAAAATTCTGAATATGTATATTGTTACACATTTACCTTTACTAAATGCACTTCTATCTATAAAAAACACATATTTAATGACATAATTCTAATAAGGATGTTCAATTTAAGAAATTGGGATGTTTTATTAAAGTAATGAATGTTGAATGAATTAGCTTTATAAGTGACCCATATTAGATTATCTTTGTTACAAAACTAAAGCTGTCTTTGTTTGAGTGAGCATGCATTTTAAGAAAAGTCTGTAAAAATAGTGTTAATATGAAGGCATTTCTGATGCGTTTTACCCATATTTAGAATTGCATATTGTTTTGTGTTTTAAACGTCTGTAAACATAAAGGATAATGTCCTGCCAAAACACACACACACACACTTTTAAAACATAATTTAAGTACGTTTTACAAGAAAAATATTTCAGCTTTTCTACTTAAAATTTACAGTTTCATTATTAAAATTTTTTATTCAAAGTGTTATTTTCCAATCCTTTGCAATTGTTTGTGAAACGTATTAGATTTTTTTGAGTTTCTACATTAAAATTTCTGTTTTTGAAGTGTGAGTAAAATAAAAAATATATAATAATAATAATACAAAAACATTATAATATTTCATATTATAGCAAATCTTAATATATCTTTATATAACTTTATAATATATGGGAAACTTGATGGGCATCTAAACAAAACACACAGCATGTGTGGTCTAATATTTAAATATGCATGACCCACATGAGCAGATGTCATGCATACATTAATAAATAAAAAATAAACCATTAATTTTGGTGACAAATTGGTTAAACAGAATGTTTTAACATCTATATAGAAGCAACATGCCGACGCCAAACTGTAATGCGTGTCTCCATTGCAGAAAACTATTTGTGTGGTGCATCATTTATAGCCTACTGTTCCATAAGTTATAATGATACCTTAAAAGACAAATGCCTACTATATGTAGGCAGAGAGGCAGCTCACTATGTTTTGAAGTGGAACTAAAGTTTTAAACAAGGTTTTCTTTAGAATAAGATAATAGTAACATTAGTGTAGCTCATTTTAGCCAATAGCACCTAAAGGTCTTTGTAATCTTAAAATTTCCAAAGAAAAGTATTTCACAAGTTTTTTAGAACTGTAACAAAAAGCATTCTAGTAGAGTTTTACATGTGGGATTTACTTATGAAAAAAAATCTTGAAAATCTGTGCAACTAATAAACATCCTTGCCACATCTGAGACGCATAGTAAAACATTTGTCAAACCCATCTGCATTTGGTTTTTGTTTTGTCTGCGGATGTGCGTTTACAGAATAGACCCTTTGATGTTATTTACTCTGGTCTCCTTTATTCATTGTCAGTTAATCACACATCAGTCACTGTTCTGGGTCTCCAGCCGGGAACGTAGACAACATGAAACACACAGCAACAAAACATCTTTATTTTGCTAATTAAGACATAAGAATACGATCTAATTCGATTTTTACAGGGATTTTTTTTTTCTGAACAAAAATCAAATAAATAAAATGCCCCTGATTGTCCTTTGAAACCGCTGTTTCTTTTCAAATCAATGTATGTGGAACGGTTTATTCACCTTCAGATATACAAAAATCAATGCTTGATTTCCACCCTTGTTATCCATTTCTTCCTGTACATGCACAACCTCTACATAATCAAGTCACATCAATAACTATGCATGCCCGCATAAAGCTTTTATGAATCATAGTTCTGTGCTCTGAAAACCCTAATAAAATAGTAAAAACAATGCTTTTAATTTTTCAGACATGTTTATATTTAATTGCAGTTATTTTAATTCCAAGAAATGTACTTTTGCAAACAAAAGAAATAATTAAAACATTTTATTGTGAATTTATTGTTACTAAACAAATCACATATGAGCCTAAAAATTAATTAAGGCTTAAACAGCTTGAAGTTGTCGCTTTGGGCGAAATCAAAGAATTATTCTGCTTCTTAAAATTCTTGTTTAAACCTGGCCAGTGGTGACCAGGAAAACAAAGCTGCCACTCAGAAATGTCACCTAGTCTTGTGTCTCTCAGGCAAAAACTTGTGGCCACATTATCTCAGCAGACCCAACTTCAGCAGACTTTCTCCTTTCTGACAACTTGTTTTATTCTTGACATTTTTCCTTCACTTTGTTCCATGCTGCTTAAGTTATCTATTACTAACTAAGGGTTTTAATGCTCCTTGTGGCTACAAGGTACTAAACATGCATAGATGTAGAATCTGCTCCAATAAAACTAAAGAGACAAAAACTCTTCAGCCATCATTCAAAACATTCCAAACATCTGAAGGATCCTTCCTACGTATGTATTTTTCCACTATTATAATTCGATTTTTAAGAAATAAATGTTGCTCAAATGTTCTTGTAACTGAGGGGTTATATGATGCGATTTCAAGTTCCCTTTCAATACTAGCATTGAGGAAAAAAGGAGCTTCTCCCCATGCGCAGTACTCATTCCGTATCTCACAGAACCGAGGTTACGTTCGTAACCGAGTACGTTTTCCTTTCTCTTTGGAGTGTTACAAGTTCTTGGTGCATAAGAGATGTTCTTTATAAAAGTTAAGACTCGTCCACGAACCCCTAAAATGGCTCGTTCTAACATGCCCCCAAGTCTTAGTCACAGTGTTTAAATATTTGCTTAATACCACCCAAATGTTCACGCAAAGAAAGAAGGCGTGGTTTCAGTAACCACAGTTAGTGTTAAAGCAGCCATGTCAGGGAGATGCTGTGTGTATCTAGGCGATAGCAAGCACACTTAATGAGTTCCTGTGGCTCAGTGGTAGAGCATTGTGTTAGCACTGCATAAGGTTGTGGGTTCAAATCCCAGGAGACACACATACCGGTTAAAAATATGTATCCTGAATGCACTGTAAGTTGCTTTGGATAAAAGTGTCTGCAAAAAGTGCCTAAAATTTATTTGGCCTTCCGGAAGTAGATGCATTTTAGGAATCTTTAAGATTACCTACAACAGAATAGCAATGCATTGTATGGACAACCGTTTCGTGAACCTAGGAGAAGAGGTAATTCTGACCTTGCTACGACAATCTGGCGATTCTGAATCAGCTACTGTAAGTATGTTTTGTTAATAGTTTAAGGATTTGCAATTGACTGTTCAAATGCAGAGCTTTGTGCATTGTGTGTGTGTGTGCGTGCATGTGTGTAAGAGAGAGACAGGTATACACAGTGAAGACAGCTGTCTTAAGATGAAGCTCGCAAATAAGGAAAAGGGGATTACATTTCCGACGAGGGATTACAGTGTTCGGCCAATCACAATGCACTGCGTCAGTTGGCCAATCAGAGCAGACTGTTCTTGTTGGAAGGAGGGACTTAGAAATACGCATTTGAGAGAGGTGTGGCATAGAGGACAAAAAAAATTATGATGTGTTTTCTGAACGTTAAAGTATGTCAACATATTCGTTACACCAAATACACAAAATAATGATCTTTTTAAAAAAGCATCAAATGTCCCCTAACAGGAAAAGTCATTTAAGTTGTTTTGAATAAAAGAATACACCAAATTTTTTTTTTATTTAATCTTTATTTAACCAGGAAGTCCCTTGAGATAGAATCTCTTTTTCGAGGGAGACCTGGCCAAGACGGCACACCAGTTACAATTTAAATACAAATACAACATAGTCAAAACAACCAAACAAGCATCACATAAAAAGGAACAGGTCACATATGGCAGTTACATTTTTGAGTTATATGGCATTTTAACATGGTCTTGAATTCATTTAATGGGACTAAAACATTTAGATGTAGCAAGTTTTGCAGATTATTCCAAGACCATGGTGCAAAGTAAGAGAAGGCTTTCCTCCCCAGCTCAGTAAAAACCCTTGGAACCTGGTAAGAGAGCCACCTGGTGGAACGGAGATGAAAACTGCTGGAATTCTTCTTAAGAAGATTACTTAAATATGTCGGCAGTTTACCTAACATGGCCTTGTATAGAAAAATATGAAAATGAAGTTGTCTACGTAGACTTAGTGACGGCCAACCAATCAGTTCATACAACGTACAATGATGAGTACGGGAATCAGAGTTAGTTATAAAGCGCAGAGCACTGTGATACACAGAATCTAAAAAGTGGAGAGTACTAGAGGCAGCATGCATGTAGACAACATCACCATAGTCCAAAACACTCAAAAAGGTAGCCTGCACAAGTTTTTTTCTATCTAACAGGTTAAAACAAGCCTTATTCCTAAAAAAAACCCCCAGTCTTTCAGTTTTTTACAAGCTTTTCAACATGAACTTTAAAAGAAAGTTTGTTGTCCAGCCAAAAACCTAAATACTTATATGATGTAACATTTTCAATTAAGTCCCCATTTAGTGTGTTAATAGTTATATTATCTGGGGATTGGGAACGAGCCCTTGAAAACGTCATAAATTTGGTTTTCTTAGTATTTAGCACTAACTTAAGGCCATGTAGTGAGACTTTGAGCTCTTTAAAGGCTAATTGAAGGTAATTTATGGCTTGGCTCAATGAAAGGGGCAACTGAATATATCACACTATCATCTGCGTAAAGGTGCAGTTTAGCAGTTTGCACATCCTTTCCAATATTATTTATAAATATAGAAAATAAAATAGGGGCTAAAATCGAACCTTGAGGAACACCCTTGGAAATCTCTAAAAAGTCTGATTTAATACCATCTATAGAAACACATTGCGTTCGTTCTGTAGGATAATTTTTGAACCAATTAATAGCTGTGTTTCCTATTCCAATATTACGTAATCTATTTAGCAATAACTCATGGTCAACAGAGTCAAATGCCTTGGACAGATCCACAAATAAGGCAGCGCAATGTTGCTTTTTGTCCAAGGCATTTAAATGTGAGTTTTTAATGTGCTTGAAAAAAGTCTGGTCACAAAGACTGCATTTATGTGATCAAAATTACAGTAAAACAATAATATTGTGAAATATTATTACAATTTTAAATAACTGATTATATTGAATTTACTGAATATTTATTAAAATGTTTTTCATTCCTGTGATGGTATTCTGGGGGGTATTTTGGGTTCGGGCCAAATTCTTAGCTCAGAGCTTACCAAATACGCATAACCTCTTCTCTGTTTATTATATGTAAATGTGAACTCATGAAAGATTATTTAATAGTTATTTAATAGAAATTTCAAACGAACAGTGTTTATTTGACGGAAATCTTTGGTAACATAAACGTCTTTACTGTCACTTTTGATTAATTTGATGCATCCTTGCTAAGTATATGTCTTTGAGTTGATTATAATCAAATATCCATAGAATAAACCCCCTACAAGGTGTTAAATGACTCCAAACATCATCAACTGGTAAATCTTCACACTGTTTTTCTTTAGGTTTCAATTTTCTTTAGGTTTCAACAATGCACCTTCGTCATAAGTGTCCTTTCAATCCACGCAATGGTGTAGTGACTATCCTATAAGGGGCTGTATCAGATATACCTTTTATATCCAACATAAAGCTTTGGTTCAAAACATCTCATAGGTTTTTATATTCATTCAGAGTCAGTGACCCTGAGCTGAAGATATCAGAGAGAAGAGTTTTTCGAAAACGATTCACAGAACCACAGTTCTATAGACTAGAATCTTATGGCTATGAAAGATGTGATTTCTGCAGATTACTGAAAGTATTGTGGAAGTATGACTTTAACCTGAAGATCTTTTTCAGTAGTTCAGAGAGCAGTAAACACAACCTTTTCCCAAGAGCCCTGACTGTGAGACACGGAAGGTGGAAGCATTTATAATTCTGTGTAAAGATGAATTTCTAAATATTCAGCAGCTGAATGTTTAATTCATCCAGGGTTTGACAATAATACTGATTTTTGATTCTGGCTTTTTTGAATAGGGAGTGTGTCAGAAGATGAACTGTTGGGGACACGCTAAAAAGGATAAGCAACAACAGAGGCAAGGGGAGGCAAGTTTATTTATATATAACCGTTCATAGACAATGTTAATTCCTGTGGCTTTACATAAAAGGAATTAAAATAATCATAAATAATCACAATAGCAAAGAGTTACATTTGAAAAAGATTTAAATAATTGATTTAAAATTAAATCAGTTTAGAACAGTTTAGAACAGAAAATTAAAAGTCCTCATTCAGTAAAAGCACAACAAAACAGATGTATTTTGAGTCTGGATTTTAATATGGCTACTGATTAAGCACATCTGATCTCTTCTGGAAGCTGGTTCCAACTGGGGGTGGCTATAACTAAAAGTGGACTCCCCTTGTTTTAAGTGAACCCTTGGTATTTCTAACTGACTTGATTCTAATAATCTGAGAGGTCTTTTAGGCTTATATTCAGTGAGCATATCTGCAATGTATTGAGATCCTTGGTCATTGAGTGACTTATAAATGAGTAATAATACTTTAAAATCAATCCTAAGAGTAAACGGAAGCCAGTGTAAAGACCTGAGGACTGGTGTGATATGCTCAGATTTTCTGGTTCTAGTCAGAATTTGGCCGCAGCGTACTGCATGAGCCGCAGCTGTCTAATGGTCTTTAAGGGAAGGCCTGGTCAGGAGTCAATTACAATAATCCACCCTGCTGGTGATAAAGGCATGAACAAGTTTCTCCAAGACTTGACTGGAAACAAAACATTTAATTCTTGCAATGTTTTTGAGATAATAGTATGCTGATTTACTTATTGATTTGACATAACTGCTGAAACTAAGGTCTGACTCCAGAATCATACCAAGATTACTGACTTGATTTTTAGTTGTTTGACCCCTAGAGTAAAGTTATGCATTCACTTATAAGCGATAAGTCTAGGTAAACCTGGGTATAATTTGCATAGCTATGATAGGCAATTTGGTTCTCTCATTATTTGACTCAGTAGAAGCATATACAGGCTGAACTAATTAAATTCTAATTAAATTATTTATATTTTGTCACTATTTGAGTTGTATTATTTCAGAAGAAGTTTGGGTTTGATCATTTAATTCTATTTGAGTATAGTGATAAATGGCAAGTAAGTTTCTAGAGAGAAATAATTCAGTTTTGTGACGTCAGAGGGGCCTAAATACAACATTGTTGTAGGCATTTACAGTAGTTTATTGAACCTGGTGTGCTATCCTAAAATTATAATAACACGTAGGGGGCACTACATCATTGATAACAGTTCAGTAAACAACAAAGGCTGGAGAGTATTGTGGAAGCCTGTAAATAATAATAAATAGAATGCATGGAGCACCTTCAGCACAATACCTAGATATTCAAAAGACAAATAATGGCCGAATGCCACTTGCTTGCGCTGATAGACATCTTTAGACAGAGCAACTACGTCTACCACCACCTAACAACTCTGCATTAGAGGTCGACCGATGTATCGGTTTTGGCGATTAATCGGCACCGAAAGATGATTGCTGGAATAATAGGTTAATGGCAAAATTTATGAGTTGTGTGTCCGTTGTTGGAGCAGCTGAGAAAAGGGTCTGTTTTCATTATACAGTGTGAGAGCGGCCTCTAGTGGTTGAAATCACTGAAAAAGGCACCATCA
Source organism: Carassius carassius (assembly GCF_963082965.1). Taxonomy (NCBI): domain Eukaryota; kingdom Metazoa; phylum Chordata; class Actinopteri; order Cypriniformes; family Cyprinidae; genus Carassius; species Carassius carassius. The sequence goes on from NC_081785.1 coordinate 5,098,584, forward strand.
AATGCACCATCTGTTCCTGTTTTGCGCTCCTCGAGTTGAACGCGATGCGTCCGGAGTGTTTGTGATACCGGTGAGTTCTCCTAGACTTAGCACTGTTCTTTTATTTTGATTATATAATCAATAAGTGTTCAAGGATAGAAGCAGTAAAGGTGTGAGTGTAGACATTGTGCTGGTGTAATTGTAGGGCCCTATGTTTTTTGCAATGCGTAAAATGCGGACGGAATCACGGAATCCATTCATAAAAACATAATTGACAGTTTAACACGGAATGACGCTCGCAGGGATTTCAGCATCTGCCGACTCACTAAATGAGGATGAAAACACATGAACAATATCTCCAGAACTGCTCCAAGAGTCACTTCATGAGCATCTGACTGTTTGATTTGAGCAAAAGCATCATATCAGATGCACAGAATTGTAAAGGTTTTCACGGCAACCCGTCAAAATAAAAGTTTGTTTTGAAGTCTATTTTTCAGTAGAATGTACATAGCCTACTACTACTACTAAAATGAAACATTTTTTTAAGTAATAATCACACAACATTTCTTCCATGTTTAATTTTAAATGGTAAATCTCCTTTGTTTGACAAAAAAAAAGTTTGCTTAATTTTCAGTAATTAAAAGATAAATGAAATTAATGTTCTGTGCCTTAATTTGATAACAATACAAATTTAAATACACACAATTTTTGAGGGGAAAAAATAAAATAAAGTTGTTTTATGCGTTCAAATAATTAGAAATGGCAAAACAAAATTTGGTAACAATAAAAAAATATGGTGAGAAAAAATAAAACATTTCATAGATCCCTAAACATGTAATTTTTGTTAAACTTTTATTAAATTGATGTGAAAATATATGTTTCATGATTTTAATTAATTAGAATTGCTTTATGATTTAATAAACGTTAATTTAACTATTAAAAAGTAGAGGAAAATTTTAATGGAAAAAACTGAATATGTAGTCTTAGTTTAACGCATAAAAGGTCGCAGATTAGATGGGTTTGCCATATGGCTTGAGAAAGCCTTAGACTTTCTAACACGTAATAAAACAGAAATAGAGAAAGCTACAGGCACACTGGGTTGCCGCTTGTTCAGTAAACATTTGTAAATGCTGCTGCTATCATAGTGGGGACCCGACACATATCACTTGATAGCTGTTATCAGGTGTTTTTGGTTCACCTGAAGCAGATGGAGTAGGGTGTGGGCCCTGGCGTTGAAAAGAAAGAAAGAAAGAAAGAAAGAAAGAAAGAAAGAAAAAGAAAGAAAGAAAAAGAAAGAAAGAAAAAGAAAGAAAGAAAAAGAAAGAAAGAAAGAAAGAAAAAGAAAGAAAGAAAGAAAGAAAGAAAGAAAGAAAGAAAAAATACACCTAAACCACTATTACATTAATAGCATATAAATAAAATATAATTAATTGATTAATACATTTTAGACCATTGCAAAAAATATTGTATATTATATACAAAAGATTTTATGTCTGTAAGAAATTTAGCACTTCTGCCCCGGAAAAGAAAATGTGATGTTATATATATATATATATATATATATATATATATATATATATATATATACTTTTTTATAAAAATAAAAAAAGTAACTGGTGTTAAAGTGTCGTTAAGTGAGTAGAGTAGTTTATTTTAGTGGCATAATATTGTAACATGGAAGTGGACATAGAGAGACAGAGAAAGACACAGGGGCACAATTTAATAGGAGCAATTCATGAGCTAACAAAGGGAGAGCTGTGTGGTTTACTAGCCTAACCCAGTGGGGTAAACGAATTTGCTTGAGTATCGTCAGAGCGATAAATTACCCACAAGGCTTGCAAAGTACTCCATCACACTTACATGAACTGTCCTCGTCTGCAGCATTCAGCCCCCTGTGCCCAAGCAACCCTCTTTTTTTAATTGCAGCAGCACTCCAGCTTCTTTTTATCTCTAATTTTCTCCTAACCTGTCCCTCTCTCCTTATTCTCTTTGTTTCTCTCTCTCGCTCCCTCAAGCTCTTATTCCTACTCCTCAGGTGGCATCACTCTGGGTAATGCATTCTGTTTTGCTCTGACTCAGAGAAAACACTCATCTATTTAGACTGAGTTCTGACACCTGACTCTCCATCTACATTAACTCTTGCACCTCTCCCAGAAGAGCCCAAATGCATGCAGCTAAGGCACAACAGCAACTCCAGCCCTGGCCAGAGACTGCCCAACAACAGGACAGCTTTAGCGCAGAAAAAACCTGTGCTTACATTAACACCTTGTGCCCCCGAACAGCCCAGGCTTGTAATCGCCTCGCTGCTGTTATCTAATGTGGGTCATTAACTTCCTGCTGTCAGAAGAAACGAGGGAATTCACTCGACTGCACACTGCACTCCATTTCTCATATCCCCTACCCCGAGTCAATCAGTCTTGGAGAAAGATGTAGATGAGAAAAATAACAACGAATGACAGAAGAATGAAAAGAATTAAAGACAAATACAGTAAAGAATTAAAGAACAAATCCCGTTTTATGACTTTCAGACAGAAAGCAAGCAAAACAAAGTGATGAATGATTGATGAAATAAAGCAAAAGAACAACAAAAAAAACAAAGGAAAAATTAAAAGCAGTGAAAAAATAAAAAAAAATGTTCTTTACGACAGACAAACAAAAGTATGAAAAAAGAAGGAAGAAATAAAAGAAAATAAACAAATGAACAAAAAAGAAAAATTAACAAAAAGAAATGAGCAAAAACGTACTCGGTTACTAACGTAACCGGCTCGCGCGCTTATTGGCTGTGCTGCGGCAACTGCAGCAACCTATGGTGAGGCGGCGGAGAGTAACGAACCAATGGGGGCGCTTCGCGCCCATTGGACGTCAGAGCGCGCCAAAATAGGCGTGGCTGGAACTATATAAGCCACCGCTTCACCATAGGGATCAGGTTTTAAATCGACTGAAGCGATCACCCGGTCCGAGCACATAGCACGGCAGGTTACGCAGTACTCGTTCCCTCATCTCAGGGAACCGAGGTTACGTTAGTAACCGAGTACGTTCCCTTTCGAGAGTACTCTCGTACTGCGTAAGCTAGCTTACGTTATGGGAACACAATGTAAAACGCCGTGCGTGCTCGGGAACTTCGACCTGTCACAGCCCGAGGCGAGAGCTCAGGGCTTTATAGCAGGAGAAATCCCAGTCCCAACAGCCAACCTTAGTGAGATTTATATAGGGAACGAAAAAAGGGGGACGTGATAAGGCTTAGCACGTCTATATAGAAAGTACCCTGGCCTGCAGGGCAGGGACTTGCAGATTATAGAATCTAATAAATGTGGACGGAGAGGCCCAGCCTGCCGCCGCACAGATATCATCCAGTGGTATCCCGCAGGACCACGCCCATGACGAGGCCATACCTCGGGTGGAATGGGCTCTGATGCCGAACGGGCAGTGAAGGCCCTTAGATTTGTAAGCCAGCGAGATAGTGTCTACTATCCATCGCGATAGGCTTTGCTTCATGGTGGCGAGACCTCGGGTGCGCCCACCAAAGCATATGAAGAGCTGGTCCGACCTCCTGAATAAGGCGGAGCGCGCAATATAGGTTTTAAGAGCCCTGACGGGGCAGATGAAGCTTGCGTTGCTTTCGTCGCTTTGCGAGAAAAGGGCTGACAGCGAGATGACCTGCGCTCTGAACGGTGTTGAGAGCACCTTGGGGACATAGCCGTGTCTTGGTCTGAGAATGACTCTGGAGTCATTAGGCCCAAACTCGAGACAGTCAGCGCTTACAGATAGCGCATGTAAATCCCCCACTCGCTTGACTGAGGCCAGAGCCAGTAGAAAAGCGGTTTTGAACGAAAGAAGCTTCATATCGACAGACTGAAGCGGTTCAAAAGGGGGGCCCTTTAAGGCCTCTAGGACCGTAGACAGGTCCCAGGAAGGGATTGAAGGGGGTCGGGGAGGGTTCATCCGACGAGCTCCCTTAAGGAAACGAATGACCAGTTCGTTTTTTCCCAGTGATAGGCCGGCCACCGGAGCATGAGAAGCTGCAATGGCTGCCACATACACTTTGAGCGTAGACGGGGATCTGCCCGCATCTAAACGCTCCTGTAGGAAGGAGAGTATCTCCGACACGTCACATAAGTGAGGGTCTAGGTTCCGTGTCCCGCACCAGGTGGAGAACACTGACCATTTCTGCGCGTATAGGCGCCTGGTTGACGGCGCTCTGGCTTCCGTAATGGTCTTTAACACTCCCTCAGGGAGGTTCCCGGGTACCCGTTGAGGGGCCATACATGAAGGGCCCAAAGTTCGGGGTGGGGATGCCAGAGCGCGCCCCTCAGCTGCGTGAGGAGATCTTTCCGCAGCGGTATTGGCCATGGGGCTGTACTGGACAGCTGCATCAGCTCGGAGAACCAAGGTTGGGTCGTCCAGAGTGGGGCTACTAGCAGCATAGCACATCTTCTCTTTCTGACCCGATCGATGACCTGCGGTAGCATCGCGACCGGTGGGAAGGCATAAAGCGGGCGTCTGGGCCAATCGAGGGCCAGCGCATCCCTGCTCTTTGAAAAATATATTGGGCAATGAGCGTTGTCTTCTGAGGCGAAGAGGTCGACCTCTGCCCTGCCGAAGATGCTCCACATCAACTGAACCGTCTGTGGGTGAAGAGACCACTCCCCAGGGGGAACATTCGCCCTGGAAAGCATGTCCGGGCCCCGGTTCAGGATGCCAGGTACATGCGCTGCCTTTAGCGAGCGCAGATTGTAATGTGCCCATGTCAGAAGACGCTCGGTCAGGGTGTGCAAGGTTTCTGACCTGACACCACCCTGGCGATTTATGTAGGCCACCACTGACATGCTGTCTGATCTGACCAGAACGTGGTGGCCCTTTAAAAATGGGAGAAAAGCTTTCAGGGATAGTTCGACCGCTATCATCTCCAGACAGTTTATGTGTAACAGTCGCTCCGGGCTCGACCAGAGGCCGGAGGCAGACCTGCCCTCGTACAGGGCGCCCCAACCGAGGTTGGATGCATCTGTCGAGACTACTTTCCATTTCGAGACAGCGCCCGTGCTTACGCCTAACTGATACCAGTTGGCTATTTTCCAAGGGGCCAGAGCTGCGATGCAGCCGTGGGTCACCCTGATGCGCGCGCGGCCAGAAATCCAGGCGCGCGCTGGAACACGGTCTCTCAGCCAGCGCTGTAGTGGGCGCATGCGCAGCAGGCCCAGTTTGAGAACCGCAGAGGCTGATGCCATCAGACCTAGCATTTCCTGAAATCGTTTGAGCAGGTAAAGAGACCCGGCTTTGAACGACACGGCTAAATGCTGAATAGTGAGAGCGCGCTGTGACGTCAGACGCGCTGTACATGTCACAGAGTCTATGTCTATCCCCAAAAAGGAAATCCTCTGGCTGGGAGACAGAGCGCTCTTGACAGTGTTGATCGTGAGACCCAGGCATTCTAAATGGCTGAGGATCCAGGATCTGTGTGTCGTCAGTAGTTCCTCGGAATGGGCTAAAACTAGCCAGTCGTCGAGGTAGTTCAATACTCGCACTCCCCGCATTCTCAGGGGTGCGAGAGCGGCATCCATGCACCGTGTAAACGTACGGGGCGCTACGGAGAGGCCGAATGGAAGAACCATGTACTGATAAGTCTGCCCCTCGAAGGCGAATCTCAAGAATGGCCTGTGATGGGGTGCTATTTGAATGTGAAAGTAAGCGTCTTTCAGATCCACTGAGAAAAACCAATCCCTCGGGCGAATTTGCGCGAGTATTTGTTTGGTAGTTAACATTTTGAACGATCGCGTCATAAGCGCTTTGTTCAAACGTCTGAGATCTAGGATGGGTCTGAGACCGCCATCCTTTTTTGGTACGAGGAAGTAGCGGCTGTAAAAGCCTGACTCGCGCTGCGCAGGGGGGACAGTTTCCATTGCCCCTTTTGCAAGAAGGTTTATCAGTTCGGCGCGAAGGACGTGTGTCATTTCGCTTTTCACTTTCGTTTCGACCACGGCGCGAAAGCGCGGCGGTCTGCGAGCGAACTGGAGCGAGTAACCTCGTTTTATTATATTCAAAACCCAATCTGATATGCCGGGGATGGCCTGCCATGCAGCGGCTCGTGCGGCTATGGGTTGAATGTGTTTCGGGCACTGGCCGCCTGTTATGAGGGGACCAGTAGCTCGAGTATGCTGTGCTTGTGACACTGTGGTGACAGCGCTTATTTGTAGGGTTGCGCACTGAGAAGTGGGCATGCGCGCTACATTTAGAGCACCTCCGGCGCGAGCGGGAAGGTGGGCATGAAAGGAGACCCGAGTGAGTCTTTGTGACACTTGGGGGAGTGTGTATACATGTAGGGGTGCGTACTGTGTAGTGGGCACACTGCCTACATAGAAAAAGCTCTTTTTGTGCTTTATTGAGGTCGCCGTGAAAACGGTGTTTGTGTGCAGGCGTGCGTGCATTGTAACAGGCTCGTTTACTGCAGTATAGACATCTCCAACCGCCTTTAGTGAGGGGATTGGAGGAAGCATGTGAGGTTTCTTGTGTGGTGGTCCGGCTGCAGCGGGACTTAACCACGGTCTTTTCAGCCCGAAGGTCAGGAGGGCTTCGGAGGCTCGGGGTTCAGCACAATCCTGGGCCGAGGTCCCCGTCTCTCTGGCGGTTTGCGGCTCGTAGAGCGAGAGCGGTGCTGGGTTTTGGTCGCTGGGCGAGACTGTAAGTCTGGCTGCGATGGCTTCGAGGTCTGAGGGGGCGGCGCATTTCTACGCGTCCCGCAGCAGAGCTAGAGCGTTTCGGCAGGAAGTGTCTCATTGCCTGCGACGTTTTCTGAGCCTCAGTGAAGCGTTCAGCGAAACCCTTAACCGACTGGCCAAAGAGGCCGGAAGGCGAGATAGGAGAGTCGAGAAAGGCGGATTTGTCGGCGTCTTTCATCTCCGTGAGCGTGAGCCAGAGGTGTCGCTCTAAAACAGCGAGGCTTGCCATGCTTCGGCCGATCGCTTGTGCTGTGGTCTTTGTCGCACGCAGGGCTAGATCAGTAGCGCTGCGGAGATCTTTAAAGTCATAGGTATCTGGGGCAGACTCGTCCAGGTTACAGAGAAGTCTGGCCTGAAAAACCTGCAGCACAGCCATGGTGTGTAGAGCCGAAGCAGCTTGACCAGCGGAGGTGTAAGCTCGGCCAGCGAGAGCTGAGGTGGTGCGGCACGGCTTGGATGGATGCACAGGCTTCGACCGCCATCCAGCGGCTGAGGGCGGGCAGAGGTGTGCAGCAATAGCCTCCTCGAGAGGGGGGAGGCTCTCGTAACCGTGGTCTCGGGCGCCGTCGACAGAGGAGAGCGCTGACGAGACAGAAGTCTTCAAGCGTGCGGAGAATGGGGCTTTCCACGACTTCGTGAGTTCATTGTGAACTTCCGGGAAGAAGGGGGCGTTTCTTTGCGGAGGGGCCGAAGGGCGCCCCTGCAGGAACCATTCATCCAGCCTGCTTTTAGCGGGCTCGTCTGGAGGAGACCAGTCGAGCTGAAGGTCGCTGACAGCCCTTGTAAGCACTCGAGTAAGCTCCGCGTCGATATCGGCGCGTTGTCCGGTGCAGCTGGGTGCTGTAGAGGGGGGGGGGTCCGCAATGGAGCCCGACCATTCCTCACTACTGGACGCGGCGAGAGAAAGGCTGTCGTGTCTGTCCTCTTCCGCCTCAGGCGCTCCGAAGGAGAAGGGGGCGCTGGTGAGCAGGGACTGGCGCTGCTCGTCCACGAAGAGGACAGGCGAAGGAGCGAGAGCGGGCGAGGCACGCGGGGAGTGTTCCGGCGTGAGCTCGCGTGTAACAGTATGCTCAGGCATTCTCTGATCGCGGCGTTTCTTACGCGGCACTTGAGAGAGAAGAGGCGGAGCCGGTGGAGCATCGTGGCTGGTTTGAGCTAATCGAGCCCGCAGGGTCGATATAGCCATGTCGTCGCACTCAGGGCAGCCGCCCTTGAAGAGTGCGCTCTCAGCATGCTCGCGGCCCAGGCAGGAGACACAGATGATGTGGCGGTCCTCGCTGGGCAGAGGGCCTCGGCAGGAAGCGCAGGCCCGAGGCATTTGAAACAACGCCTCGAATTCTGGAGGAAAAAAGTGTGATGCAGCGGCAAACACACTAGCTTTGAAAAGGATATAGTCACGCCGGATGGCGCAGCAGGAAGCGAGTGCTGAAGGCGGCGTCGAGATGAAGCACGAGCCGGCGTCCTCAGATCTGCGTTGCAGTGCTATCCCGCTGAGAGGCTTTTCGACGGCGTGTAGAGGCTTCTCCGGAGAAGACAGCGAAGTGCAGGTGAGATCGCTGAAGGAGATGAAATCTGATCCCTATGGTGAAGCGGTGGCTTATATAGTTCCAGCCACGCCTATTTTGGCGCGCTCTGACGTCCAATGGGCGCGAAGCGCCCCCATTGGTTCGTTACTCTCCGCCGCCTCACCATAGGTTGCTGCAGTTGCCGTTTCCCATAGCGTACGCTAGCTTACGCAGTACGAGAGTACTCTCGAAAGGGAACTAGAATGCAACAACAAAAAAAATGTAAAAGCAGAACAAAAAAGTAAAACAATGGGGGGAAAAAAAAGGAATGAGTCAAAAATTTTAATTTAACAATTATGAGTGTAAATACCAGAAACCAAAAAGAAACAAACAAGTGACTTTACAACAGTCACAAAAGTATGAATGAAGAAAGAATCAAACAATTGAACAAAGTACAAGAAAAAAAAGATAAAAAATGTATTTAATCTTTTTTCAGCTTTGTAGCAAATAATGTTCAGTTTCTGAATTCACAATTAAATTTTTATAAGTTTAAAGCCCAACCTTGCACTACAGAATAATTATTCCATTAAACACATCTGCCCATAGACAGCTTTACTGTCATTTCCACAGAATATGAGCTGAAACTAAAGTATTTCTGAAACAGAACAGAGGTAGCCTAATGGCTGGAGATATCCCACCACACATTTCACCACCAGACAGAAAGATCAGCCTTTTTCTTAATCCAGCAGACCTAACAACATCTAGCGCTTCAGTTTCTGCAGACCAGGGATTTCACACGCTACAACACCTCCAGTGCTTAAGTGAATGATTTAACTGGCATCTCCACTAGCAGATGCTGAGAGTTAATGGAGAATGTGGCAGTGTGAATGTCTCATGCATGTGAAGCCCATGTCTGATTCCCCCATATGGACAGGACTCAAGGATCCTCAAAGATCCCCTTAAGAGCTTACAACAAACATATGGTATTTTACCTTAGTTCTGCTTTTATGCACAATGGATTTAAACACAATCTGCTAGGTTATATACTGTGGATATACTGTGAATCCTGTTGTCAGAGGGCACTGTCTGACTGAGATCTCAGATTAGAAATGTTACAATAACAGCACGTCACCTGATGTTCTACCTCTTTAATTAATAATATTACATGCCAAGAATATTCATTTTTAAAATGTTGAAAATGCATCCAGTGGGGTTTCTGTGTTAGTGATATACAGTACAGACCAAAAGTTTGGACACACCTTCTCATTCAAAGAGTTTTCTTTATTTTCATGACTATGAAAATTGTAGAGTCACACTGAAGGCATCAAGGGCTATTTGACCAAGAAGGAGAGTGATGGGGTGCTGCGCCAGATGACCTGGCCTCCACCGTCACCGGACCTGAACCCAATCGAGATGGTTTAGGGGTGAGCTGGACCGCAGACAGAAGGCAAAAGGGCCAACAAGTGCTAAGCATCTCTCGGGGAACTCCATCAAGACTGTTGGAAGACCATTTCAGGTGACTACCTCTTGAAGCTCATCAAGAGAATGCCAAGAGTGTGCAAAGCAGTAATCAAAGCAAAAGGTGGCTACTTTGAAGAACCTAGACTATGACATATTTTCAGTTGTTTCAGTTGTTTCACACTTTTTTGTTATGTATATAATTCCATATATAATTCCACATGTGTTAATTCATAGTTTTGATGGCTTCAGTGTGAATCTACAATTTTCATAGTCATGAAAATAAAGAAAACTCTTTGAATGAGAAGGTGTGTCCAAACTTTTGGTCTGTACTGTATGTGTGTGTGTGTGTGTGTACTGGTATTCCCTACATTATGGGCCATCAACAAGTATGCAAGATAAACAAAATGGATAGTATACCAGTATTTTTTGACCTTCTGGGAACTTGAGGTCCCCATGAGGAAAACAGCTTATAAATCAAACAGAATTAAGCTTTTTGAAAAAAAAAAAAAAAAACAAAAAAAAAAAAAAAAGCAGAAAGGGATTCTTAAATTACAATTGAATTAAATTATGAAATTATATTGAATCGGAAATCTCTACAGATTGGAATGATTTTAATTAATTTATTTATTATTTTTATTTTTTAAATGTTTTTATTTTACAATTTTTTGTGTCAGTAATTTTATCTACCATGCATATATGCCACAGCAAAGTTATCCAGATAATAAAAAATATTGCACATGATGCCTTAAAGGGTTAGTTCAAAAATGGTAATTATGTCATTAATAACTCACCCTCATGTCGTTTCAAACCCGTGAGACCTCCGTTCATCTTCGGAACACAGTTTAAGATATTTTAGATTTGGTCCGAGAGATCTCAGTCCCTCCATTGAAACTGTGTGTACGGTATACGGTCCATGACCAGAAAGGTAAGAAAAACATCAAAGTAGTCCATGTGACACCAGAGGGTCAGTTAGAATTTTTTGAAGCATCGAAAATACATTTTGGTCCAAAAATAACAAAAACTACGACTTTATTCAGCATTGTCTTCTCTTCCTTGTCTGTTGTGAGAGAGTTCAAATCAAAGCAGTTTGTCATATCCGGTTCGCGAACGAATCATTCGATGTAACCGGATCTTTTTGAACCAGTTCACAAAATCAAACTGAATCGTTTGAAACGGTTCGCGTCTCCAATAAGCATTAATCCACAAATGACTTAAGCTGTTAACTTTTTTAATGTGGCTGAAACTCCCTCTGAGTTAAAGCAAACCAATATCCTGGAGTAATTCATTTACTCAAACAGTACACTGACTGAACTGCTGTGAAGAGAGAACTGAAGATGAACACAGAGCCGAGCTAGACAACGAATGAACGATTGACCTCGTCATGGACTACGTTGATTTTTATTACCTTAGTGGACATGGACATGGTTTCAATTGAGGGACAGAAAGCTCGGACTAAATCTAAAATATCTTAAACTGTGTTCCGAAGATGAACAGAGGTCTTACGGGTTTAGAACAACATTACCAGATTTCGGAAAATAGTGTTAATTTACCTGATTATTTCATTCGTGTTTGCGCGATTCAGCTGTGCGAAGTACAGCTATAGTAAACAGTCACTTTTGGACATCAACAAACGGTGTTCCAACATAGTTTTAGATCGTCCTTTCGACTTCAGCGAACTCCCGCCGGAGCTACTGAGATCACCGCGGACAAGCGGATCACTCGTACCAACCGGAAGTGCTCGGCGTCGAGACCGTAAACAAAGACGGGGAAAGCGTGGAGGGCTGCGTGCTAAGCTAAGGCTAATCCCACATCGACCAGCTCTGCCCAGCATCTGCCCAGCAAGGATGCCAATGTATGGTCTCTGATGAACAAGATGGACGAACTAAAGATCTGGACCCTCACACAGAAATGGCTTATGGACTGCAATGTTATGTTTTTTACTGAAACATGGCTCTGCAACGATGTCGCAAACAGCGTGGTGCATATGGATGGGCGCTCTTTCTTCAGGGCTGACAGAGTAGCAGCAACATCTGGTAAAAAAAGGTGGTGGAGTATGCATTTATGTAAACAAATCATGGTGTAAAGACTCTGTCATTGTTGATACCTACTGCTCTGCTGATCTGGAGTTCCTGATTATCAAGTGCAGGCCATTCTATCTACCACGTAAGTTTACTTGCGTTGTTGCTGCTGCAGTTTATGTACCTCCAGACGCTAATGCTAACATGGCTATGAAAGAAATTTGTGCTGCTATTAGCAAATTACAAACCCTGCACCCGGATGGAGCCTTTATTGTTCATCAAACGTGTGAAACCTACAATAAGGACTGTTAAAATCTGGCTGGAAGGTGCTGACTCCACTCTCCAACATCAATTCCAGCACACAGACTGGAGTGAGTTTGCTGCCCAGGCCACCACAAACTCTCAAATCAACATTGACACTTACACAAACTCTGTCTTGGAGCTCATAAACAGATGTGTGGGCAGAGTGACCACACACAAAAAAAAAATTTTCCCCAATCAGAAGCCCTGGATGAACAGAGAGGTTCGCCTCCTGCTCAAAACAAGAGATGCAGCCTTCAGGTCTGGAGACCGAGAGGCTTACAGCTCAGCCAGAACCAACTTGAGGTAGGGTATCTGCCAGGCCAAACTCACACACAAACAGAGGATTGAAGAACACTTTAAATCTTCAGACCCCCGGCGTATGTGGCAAGGCATACAAACTATCACAGACTACAAACCACCTAACTCTGTGCCCCCCTCCAACTCTGCCTCCCTCCCAGACGAGCTCAATCACTTTTATGCTCGTTTTGATCAAAATAACAAGGAGATCTCACTCAAAGCTGAGCATCAACCCAGTGAACTGCCTCTCACACTCTCCACCTCAGATGTTTACTCCACTCTGTGTAAGGTGAATGCACGGAAAGCAGCTGGCCCTCACGGAATACCTGGTCGTATGCTTAAAGCCTGTGCGGAGCAGCTGGCTGAGGTCTTCACGGACATTTTCAATCTGTCCCTGGCCCAAACAACTGTCCCCACTATCTTCAAAACCTCCACCATTGTTCCAGTTCCGAAACACTCCACTGATTCGGTCCCTAACGACTTCCATCCTGTTGCACTCACCCCCATCATTGCCAAGTGCTTTGAGAAACTGGTTGCATCCCATTTAAAATCCTGTCTCCCTGCTTCACTAGACCCATTCCAATTTGCCTATCGCCACAATAGGTCAACTGAGGATGCCATCTCAGCGGCACTTCACTCTGCCCTCACCCACCTGGACAGTCAAAACACACATGTGAGAATGCTGTTCATAGACTTCAGTTCTGCATTTAACACAGTAATCCCCTCCAAGCTGATCTCCAAGCTCCAATCCCAGCTTGGATTCAGCACACCCATCTGCAACTGGATTCTAGACTTTCTGACGAACAGACCTCAGGCTGTTAAGTTAAATAACCTCTCATCCTCCATCATCACCCTGAACACCGGCGTGCCACAGGGCTGTGTACTAAGCCCTCTCCTGTACTCCCTATTTACCCATGACTGCTTTCCTGTTTATGGCTCCAACACCATAATAAAATTTGCAGATGACACCATGGTGATCGGTCTGATCAAGGATGGCGATGAGTCAGCCTACAGGGATGAGGTCCAGCACCTGGCTGTGTGGTGTGCAACCAACAACCTGGAACTAAACACCCAGAAGACTAAGGAGATGATTGTGGACTTCAGGCGGACTAGGAGTCATGCACACACACCCATCTACATCAACGGAGCTGTAGTGGAGCGTGTGTCGAGTTTCAAGTTCCTTGGCATCCACATCTCTGATGACCTCACCTGGTCCCATAACACCTTCACACTGGTCAAAAAGGCACAGCAGCGCCTTTACTTCTTACAGAGCCTTAAGAAAGTTCACCTGAGTTCCAGGATCCTTGCTGAATTCTACCGCTGTACCATTGAGAGCATACTCACGAACTGCATCTCAGTATGGTACAGCAATTGCTCCGCATCTGACCACAAAGCACTACAGCGGGTGGTGAAAACTGCTCAACGGATCACCGGCACCCAGTTAACTTCCATCAAGAACATTTATAATAAGCGCTGTCTGGGCAGGGCAAGGAACATCATTAAGGATGCCTCTCACTCTAACCATGGACTTTTCACCCTCCTTCCATCCAGCAGGCGTTACAGGAGTCTACGCTCTCGCACTATTAGGCTCAGGAAGAGCTTCTTCCCCGAGGCTGTGACACTTCTGAACGCCACCCCAACAATCTATCCTGCACCTGCTCTTTTACTGCACTGGTCACAGAACTTTACACACATGCATTTGCACTAATCATATTTTGCACAGACTGCACACTGTTCTAGCCATTACTGTAAACTGTCTAAAGCTGTTACTGTACAAAGCACAGTAAACTATTTCTATAAAAACAATTGCACTACTGTTATTCTGTATATACTGTAATACATTGTTTAACAATACTTTTACACACTCATCCAACTGTATTTATTATCACTGGTCTCAATGCTGCTGTTCATAATGTATATATAATCCTACATTGCTCTGTTCATAATGTACATACAATCCCTACAATTGCATTCCTATTTATATTCTGTACATACTCTGCTCAATACTGTATATAGCAACTCCACTGTACATTCTGTATATCATAGCTTCACTTACTCTGCACTTTTATGTATATAAAACACTATATTCTTGCACTTCTGGTTAGATGCTAACTGTATTTCATTAGCTCTGTACTTGTACTCTGCATAATGACAATAAAGTTGAATCTAATCTAATCTAATAATTTTCATTTTTGGGTGAACTATCCCTTTAAGGGGCCAACACTGCTTATCACACCCTCGTATATCGCTTTGCATAAAAACATCTAATAAATTACAACTTGCTAGGTTCACATCTTTCATGTGGTACAACCTGTGCAGCTGTTGTTTTGAATAATAAGGTTAGTCCATTACATCTCTCATAAGAACTGCACAACTTTGTCTGGAAGCACAAATTACTGATCTAACCACAACATGATCAGCTCGAGCAAAACCAGGCTTCCATTCCCAAAAATGGGAAAAGTCAATTACAGAAATAACCTAATGAACTATTTTTACACTTTATCTAGTGTAATCCATAGGCTACTTTTCTAGTTGAACTCACAAATTGCTTATTACAACAACTAACAAGGAGGGCAAGAAACGTCAAGCTCCCACATTTATCAATGAATAATTGATGACGTATCTCCAATTGCAGTGAGCAAAGTATGTTCCTCATATAGCTGGTGCACAGAGGAAACAAGAGCAAGAGTTTTTAGCAAGAGTGCGTCTGAGTAACAGTGGCTGAGTGCAGGTAAAATTGAGACGGCAAAACTTTGCCATTAGATGCCCATCCAACACTCCATTAAGCCTGTCTTCTGTGGCGCTCACCAGATGCCTGTGTCCACTGGAAGGGGATAGATAAGAGGAACAGGGATTGATGCTGGATTCAGTTTCATTGAAATTCCTTGTCTTGTCTCCTCCACACCCCTTTTCCTCTGTCTTTAAGGGATAACAAGCTCACACTGCTTGAAGTAACATGCGTCACAGACTGCAGCGCCAATGTCGGGAAGCGAACAGGAAGTGAGTGTTAAATGGTAATGAGTATTCTCTTGACACTTTGGGGACACAATGCTGGACCACTCATGAGTGTCTCACTTCCTCTAATTGTTCCTCGGGCAGATTTGTGTGTGGCAAGAGGCCTATAAAAGAGACCTAGCCAGGCTGAGGGGCCTTATCCCACCAGTTTAGACCACCAGTTGGTTTTCTCGGTCTGCAATTATCTCTCTTGTTCCCTCCCTCCCTTTACAGATGGCACGACCAGCATGGCTCCCGCTACCAAAAGAGCAGGCAGTACTAATGAGAAGTCTGTTCCTTAACAGGCCATGCTATAGAGACTCAGCTGTGTTACAACACAGGCGTCTGGCTCTCTGAACCCAGGCCATCGAGCGAAGAGAAGTTTTGTAACAAATGAATATTCAAGCACATCATTTAAACGCGACGAGCCCAAATGTGACCACCGTTTCATTACCCACAATACATCAGCGAACTGAATGTGAGGTAATTTGGCTGAACCTGAGGCTTTATGCATCATAAGCGCAGGTGCTCATGAAAGTTTTAATCCGAGGAACCAGAGTGGAGAACGAATTTAAAGATGCAGGAGTTATCAAAGAACGGCTTGGAAGTGGATGAGAGTAGCAGCTGTTTGCTCATGAAAAACATGGAAGAGACAGATGGTTCATAATTGCAGCATTAAAAGGCACTGTAAAGAATTGATGTTAATTATTTTGCACCTCTCACATACTAAGGATCTCTGGCACGTAGATGTGCACTTCCTTCCAAGAACAACATGGCACTACGTTGAACCATCAGACATGGCAAGACATGACATCCCAGTTCAAAGCTGCAAGGACATTTGGAAATTCACAAGAGTTACAGATTTCAGATGACGCGTGATTGTTCAGAAACTTTTCAGAAACTTCCAACCAAGTATACGTGATCATAAAATCCTTATTTTGCATGTCAGTGAGTAAATCCAACCTAAAACCGTACACTTTCCCTTTTGTATGATATACCTTATACTAAAAGATCAAAACCCTGAAAAAATTGTAGTGTAGTGATATTTTTTTATAAAATTATTATTATTATTAATAATAATAATAATAATAGCCAAATTAAAACCATTCCCAACATATGAATAAAAGTATATAAAGTCCTAACTTTTTGCAATCAATCAATAATTATTATCCATTGCCATATTGAACATATAGATAAAATCTAAATACATACATACATCCATATAGTGATAAAAATGAAAGCAGCAGCTTATAAAGTCATTCTAATTGCACTTATTATCTGATTCTTATTTTGTGAATAAGAAATGCAACCCTTTTTAAAAAAAAATAAACATGCTACTATGATTTTATTTATTATTTTACATCCTATTTGTATTGTACGGAGCCCTGTACATAGCATGCAGGAAAAAATTGTAGGCTAAATCGTGTAAACAATTTACTAATTTGTTTCCCCGATTTGCTAAATCATTCAAACAATTTATAAATCGAGAGAACAAATTAGTAAATTGTGCACATTATTTAGCCCACAATTTTTTGTGCACGTTTTAGTACATAGAGTGAACGAATTAGTCAATTGTGCACACAATAAATTTTTTTTAGCCTGTCATGTGCGGAGCACCATACTATTGTACAGTAAACATGGTATAACTTTATGAATAAATGTTTATAAAGCTCATGATGTTAATGAGTTCATCCTTTAGTCTAATTTTATCTTTTGGCTCGATTAACTTTCCACCTGGAAAATCCTAAGTCTGAGTGTTTGCTTTCTTTAAGATGCACAATTTGAGCTTCATGACCTGTGACGCAGAACAAGTTATACGCTGAAGTTTAACACTTTAGGGATAAAACCTAAAAGTAATTATAAAGTTTGATGAATGTTTGAAAACAAAGCAAAAGGAACAACAGGGAACAAAATGTGAAAAGTTTCTTAAAGGGAAAATGTGTAAGATCTTGTGTGTCCAAATAGGATTAGTGTGCAAACTATTTTGAGTCAAGACACTTCTGACATTTCAAAATGATCTTCTTCTAGAACAATAGAAAGTTTCATGTGATTTCATCTCTGATGCAACCTCTTCGTTCAAGTTGTGTTTTCTGTCTTTTCTATTCTCTTTTGTTTAAAGCATCTTTAAGGGAGTCTCCCTGTTTCTATGTCATATATTTTCTCTCTGTCTCCAGAATGGGGTACAAGACCCAGTCGACTACAGAGAGCTGATGTTCACTGTCTCTCTTCAGGAAAATAAAGAGTCCCAGTGAGGCCAACAGCTCGACCTGGACACCTTCAATGCTGATTTAAACAGGCCACAGAAAAAAAAGAAAAGAAAAAAAAAAAAAAAAAAGAGGCAGAGAGACGGCTGAAGCAGAAAAGTTCAGTAAAAGGCGCTGAGCAGCAGTACAGTGCAGTGCAACGCTGAAAACAGTGTTAGCAGGAATCCACAGCAGGGTCTGCAGTTCCTTAATAACAGCTGGGCTTTGGCACTATATGGTGGGAGCTGCTCAGGCCTTTCAAATGTTCTGCTGATGGTGTAGAGCTCAGCATCTACTGTCAGCTGTCAGAAGAAAACCTATGAACACCCACACACATTCAAACATGTGCACATACTCAAATGCACTCGGTAGAGCTGCCCACACTGGCATTTCCTTCAGTATTTCTTCAGCCGTGGCTTGAGTGTTAGCTGAAATATTCGAGAGTGATTGTAGAGCCCTGAGAACTACGGTTAATGGATTTTGAAGTCATTGTCTATTTTACCATGTCTCAAGGGCATCATATCAAGTTGAATTAAATGCAAACTAGGCTCTATATCATATCTGCCCAAACTGAGCCCTTACGTTGAAATTCTCTGACATTCACACAAGTATAAGAAACTCTTAAGCTTGCTTGAGTTAAGCAAAAACAACACATAGTTCACAGAGGTGAGTCACATCAAAATCACTAATTATTGATGTAATACAGTATAGCTGTGAAGGACAGAAATGCAGTCCTAGTCCTATCTAAATTTTACAACTTGTGTTATCCAGAGATTTTTTGTCTGACTAAATCAAAACTAATCAAATTCATTGCCAAACTGAATAAAATCAAATAAAGTCCCACGTTGTTTTGAAAAAAAATTATTTCACACACAAATACCTAACATTAGAAATAAAATGGGTTGTGAATATTTTTCCTGATACTTTGTCTGAAGAATCTATGCCCAGGTACACAACAGCACCATACTTTGAACAGACTATACTTCCCTTGTGAAAGTATTACGATCAACCTAAACCAGTCAATAATATTTGGATTAACCTGATCTTATAAGGTTTAAATTGGTGTTCTAGCCTTTCAAAGCCAAAAAAATAATAATAATCCAAAACCTCACAAAAACCGATCAACAGACCAGGCAATGACCAGTTAAAGCCAGCAAGCCCTACTTTCATTCACATCAAATTACATATGCCATCTACTCTGACTAAGGTGACCAGTTAAAGCCAGCAAGCCCTACTTTCATTCACATCAAATTACATATGCCATCTACTCTGACTAAGGTGACCAGTTAAAGCCAGCAAGCCCTACTTTCATTCACATCAAATTACATATGCCATCTACTCTGACTAAGGTGACCAGTTAAAGCCAGCAAGCCCTACTTTCATTCACATCAAATTACATATGCCATCTACTCTGACTAAGGTGACCAGTTAAAGCCAGCAAGCCCTACTTTCATTCACATCAAATTACATATGCCATCTACTCTGACTAAGGTCTGTATCATCGTGATGGGAAAGACTTCCTCTTAGTTTGAACTATATCTAGCTTTATTACACGGCTCTGTGGAACACTTGATTCCGATAGGTCAGTCGAGACATTCTAAGGTATGTTATACCTGGATAACAACCTGTAAAAGCTAATAACAGGCTCATTTGGGTAACAGCAGACAGCGCTGTACTCTTGTTTGAACTTTTTTTCTTGGTGGAAGCTTTCCACCAAGCTTTTTTTTAGCTAATAAAATATTAAAATGTGATTCTAAGTGGTGTACAATTGTTTAATTATGTCATCCTGGTATCGCAGACTTGCTCTCATTTCATACAAACGCAGCTGCTGCCATTTTGCTACGATTGTTTTGTATGCTGTAATGGATTATAAGAGAACTAATAAACTGGTAAGGTTTTAAAATAATTTTCGTCTTAATTCTTTTATTGCCTTAATGTTGTGTAATACGTGGTTTGCCTGTACCAATTCCCTTAAATGTCCGTTTAGTTTGAATTTGCCGCTTGCCTGCAACTGCTGTCTTCACGGAAGCTTTGCATTCAAATATTTCAACTCAAATCAATATTTTGCATCTAATTATTTACTTATGTGGCAAGTAGCCGTGTAATAAGCGGGATAATGTACATCCAACAACCGGCTGGATGTACATTATCCCTTACATATTACCTCTTCATAAGTTCACACACTAGTTCAGCCTTACTGTCTCAATGATATAAGACCTCAGAGCCTCCGAGAAGAATTGTAAGAGGGCATGGCTGCATTGGCAAAGGAAGGTCAGAGGACTCTACTCAGCATGACCTATTTAGCACGGTGCTAATGAGCTTTACTGACACCGAATGAATAATTCTAGGTGTTGTGATGGGCCTCTTAGCACTATCCTTCCTACTTTATAGAAATAGCAAATGCTTCAAAATGAGTGGTCTTTCCCATCTTCTGCCCTTGTTCCCTTGCTGTCCATGCATGAAATTTTATAAGATTCAGGCCTATACCTGCCTTTCTCATCCCTGACCAAGAAACCGTACACCATGACCCATACAGCCCCTAAAGGCACAGTTTAGCCCAATGACGATAATGGAGAATGCAAAGAAGAGGCCATTAATTAATTTGAGATTGCTTGAAGAGTCTCTCTTTCAATACTCTAGAGAGCACTATCCAACATGAAGGTCAAATTAAAAGTGTCAAGAAATCAAACTAGAAAAATGGACACTCCTTTTGCTTAACTAGTGTCATGTAGAGAAAAGCCGAAAGGCCTGGGAGAAGTTAGGAAGGCTCAGTACACGGGAGTGATTTTCAAAATGCCAGTTGTGATTTATTTTAGAAGCTGCATTTTCAAAAAGCAGTCCATGTGGTGCACAAAAATAAACAAAGAAACAAAACAAAAAAAAACAAAACACTTAATGCAACATACACTGGTGCTAAAAAAAATCAAAAACAAAATGCTGTGAGCAGTAAAAACTGGCACTAAACAATACCTAGTGGTACATCCACATAATAATCAGCATGTCTCACCTCAGACAAGTTCTTACATTGGCACAGAATTCACAGGATGCAACCCCCTTTACTCCTTCTTCTTCTTCTTCTTCCTTGGGTTTTTAAGGCAGTTGGTATCCAATATGTTACATTACTGCCATCTGTTGTCTATTATCATGTCACTTTTTTATTATATTCTTTTTTCCAGTCCAGTCCTCTTTAAAAAATAAAACAAATATTTCTTTCCTTGCTCACTCTTTCCACATCCTAATATACTTTTTAAATTGTACTGTCCTATACCAATTTCTTGTAAGCTATATTTCAACTCTTGTCTTTCTTTTATAAATTTCCTGCATGACATAAAAATGTGACTAACTGTTTCTTCCTCTTGGCATTCATCGCATTGGCCTGTGGGATGTTTTCCTAACATATGAAGAGTTCCACTTAACTTACAATGCCCAATCCTAAGTCTTGTTATTACCACTTGTTCTGTCCTTCTATTTGACATCTCTCTTATACTGCCTACTTTATTTTGAATCATGTATAGTTGTCTTCCTTTACTTTCATGATCCCATTGATGTTGCCATATTTCCATTATCTTTTTCCACACTAGACTCTTCCCTTCTGATTTTGACAATTTAATTTCCATGTCAACATGTTCTTTTTTTGTTGCCTTTTTTGCCAATTTATCAACTTTCTCATTTCCCTGTATGCCCACATGTGCTGGTATCCACATATATGTTACATTTTTCCCTTGTCTACATACCCTTGAATTTAAAAACAAGATTTCATATAATATTTCTTGATGACTACTAGCTTTTCCAGTCTTCATACTCATAAGAGCTGATACTGAGTCACTGCATACTAGAATGTTAATATCCCTGCATTGTTCAATCCATTCTAATGCAACAAGTATAGCACATAATTCAACTGCATAAACATTTATGCTGTCAGATGTTCTTTTGCTAATTCCTATCTCATATTTAGGGATGTATACCGCAGACCCTGTCGCATCTGTTTGTAGGTCCTTTGACCCATCTGTATAAATCTCCGTATTGTCCTTATACTTGTTCTTATATTTAAAATATTCATTGATTATATCTATATTTCTGTTACAACCTTTAATTACTAAAAGCTCTAGATCAACCTTCGGAATTTCCAATGTCCAAAATGGCTTAACAGGCCATAACACAGTATTAGCAAATCTTTTATTATACACTTCCATTTCTTTTGCAATTAAATCAGCTGTCCAGCCAAAACTTTCTTTCTTTCTTCTCTCCTTTTCCCAACACTTTTGTAATACCTTTTTTGTTGGATGACTATCCTCATGCCCTCGAAGATTTATCCAATAGTTTGCATTCAGTTGTTTCCGTCGAAGCCACAATGGCATTTCACCTCCCTCCACCTGAAGTGCACATACTGGAGAAGTTTTAATTGCCCCTAAACATATTCTTAAGGCACACGCTTGCACAATATCCAATTCAGCTAATGTTGTCTTTGCTGCTGACCCATACGCAATACTCCCATAGTCTAATTTAGATCTTATTAAAGCAATGTATATATATTTTAAAGCTGAAACACTTGCACCCCACTCCAACCCAGCAAGACATCTCATCACATTTAGCACTTTCTTACATTTATTAACTGTATACTTTATATGTTCTCTCCATGTTAGTTTTGTGTCAAAGTATATTCCCAAGAAACGAAAACATTCCACTTTCTCTAACATACTTCCATACATTTTCAGCTTAATTTCCTTATTCTTCTTTTTATTTGTAAAAACCATTACTTTTGATTTTTCCACTGAAAACTTAAATCCCCATTTTAATCCCCAATTTTCAACTTGATCAATTCCTTCCTGCATCTTCTTTAAAATATACTCAACATTTCTACCTTTCTTCCATATAGCACCATCATCTGCGAATAAAGACCTCCCTATATCCCCTGGAAGATTTAAATACATATCATTAATCATAATGGAGAATAAAGTTGGACTAACCACACTTCCCTGTGGTGTTCCATTTTCTACAACATATTGCTTTGATAAATCTACCCCAATTTTCACCTGTATATTCCTTCTATTTAAGAAATCCATAATCCAATTAAACATTTTCCCTCCAACTCCCATTAAATGTAATTTGATTAAAAGACCCTCTTTCCACAGCATATCGTATGCTTTCTCCACATCAAAGAATACTGCTACTACAGTTTCTTTATTCACTTGTGCCTTCCTTATTTCCTCCTCCAAAATGATCACAGGATCCATTGTATTTCTTCCTTTTCTAAAACCACTTTGACATCTAGCCATTTTATTTCTACTCTCTAAAAGATATATTAGTCTTTCATTTATCATACGTTCCATTATCTTACATATATGCGATGTTAATGCAATTGGTCTGTAACTACCAGGATTACTTGGATCCTTTCCAGGCTTCCTTATTGGAATAATTATTGCCTCTTTCCAGCTTTGTGGAAGTCTCCCTTCCTCCCACACCTTGTTGTATAAATTTAATAATTTCCCCAAACCCTCTATACTTAAATGTTTTAACATACTGTAGCACACTTCATCTTTCCCTGGAGCCGTTTTCCCTGACCTATCCAGCGCTCTCTGCAACTCTCCCATGCTAAAAGGAGCATCTTGCTCCTCATCCCCATTATCTTTCCTGCATATCACATCCTTATACTGCGCTTTTGTTCTTTCTATTGCTACTCTTCCTTCCTCTGACAAGTTATTAGAACTGTTTATACTAACAAAACGTTTTGCCATCATCTCTACCTTTTCTTTATTTGTTATCGCCTTCTCATTTCCTTCAGTCAGAACTGGATAATTCCATTCTCTTTTATCCCCCCCCATCTTTTTAATCATTCCCCATATTTCACCTATTTGAGTTGTATTTCCTATTGTGTCACAATAAGATTTCCAGAATGTTCTTTTTGTCTGTCTGATTATCCTCCTAACTATTGCCTGTGCTTGTTTATACTGAATCAAATGATCATAATTATGTGTTCTTTTAACTAATCTAAATGCTTTGTTTCTATTTTTCACTGCTTCTTTACATTTTCCATCCCACCATGGCACTACTTTCTTTTTACATCTTCCTTTACTCTTGGGAATGGATTCTGCTGCTGCTGATATTATACCTTGCTTAATTTGATTATCTAATATTTCAACACTAACTTCATCTTTAGTTTGCCTAAACAACCTATCACTTTCCTCCTGGAATTTTCCCCAATCAGCTTTCTCAAAAATCCATTTTCCACTTGCTTCCCCAATACTACATACTACCTCTATATTTATTTTACACCACACCGGATAATGATCACTGCCTATTGTGCCATCCTTATGCACTGTCCAATCACATCTTGCTGCAATTTTATTTGAAACTAATGTGAGATCTAATACTGATTCTTTTCCAGTGTTAACATCAATTCTTGTACCTACACCATTATTTAAGCACACTAAATTCTTCTCATCTATCATTTCTTCTATTATTTGACCATTGTAATCATTTTTTTTACTCCCCCACAAAGTATTATGTCCATTAAAATCCCCACACCATATAATATTATTACAATTTTGTCCCTCTATCTTTTCTAACTTAGTTTTCTCTAGTCTTTTACAAGGATTATAATAATTACAAATCACCAACTCTCTCTTTCCTGCCCATACTTTCACTACTACATATTCTTGTTCATTTCCCACTCCTAAGATTTTATACGGTATTCCTTGCTTTATAAATGTAACACACCCTCCTCCTCCCCCCTCCCTTCTATCATACCTTACCGCCACATAATCATATAAAACAAAATCCAATTGAGGTCTTAACCAAGTTTCTTGAATGCACACTATCTCTGGTTTTTCTACCCTACTACCAACAAATTGCTTAAAATCCTGCCCATTAGCTAAGAGACTTCTCGCATTCCATTGTAAAATCAGCATTATTAGGATTAAAAACCTAATCATGATGCCTCCTGACTTGCTTGCATCCTGAGTTCATCATTTATTTCCTCCCACTTCAGCCCTATCATGTCCAAATGGTGTTCTGCCGCTTTCACAATTACTTGAATTCTTTCTGTTTTTGACTTAATCTCATGTGTTGCATTATTACTCCTGCAATGAATGTGACCAGTTTCTTTTTTTCTATCCATGCTTTCCTCATCCCTTGCTGATCATCCATTTCCTCTTGTCCTTTATTCACTCTTCCCTCTATATTCTGATTCCTCTGTCCATTCATCTTAACTGCTTCAGCATATGACACCTTCTCTTTTAGTCTTATCTTCTGTACCTCCACCTCTTTTTTAAGTGCTTCACATCCCCAGTATGCTACACTATGATTTCCTCCGCAGTTACAACACTTAGGTTTTGTTCCCTCACCACAAATCCCATATTCATGTTCACCTCCACATCAAGCACACCTTCTTTTCCCCTTACACATTTTAGCAGTGTGCCCAAACTCCTGACAGTTGTAGCATCTCATTGGTTTCTGTACATATTCTCTCACATTATATCTTACATATCCAAAGTATACCTCTTTAGGTAACTCTTTCTCCTCAAATTCAATCAGTATTGACTCAGTGTCCTTTTTCTCTATTCCTTTGGTCAATCTTTTGACACTTTTCACTGTGAATTTATTCACTCTCATGTTTTCCAATATTTCTTTATTATTGATATTAATGGGAATCCCATAAATCACTCCTTTACATCCGTTATCTCTCTTTTCTCCAACTTTTACAACCCTCTGAACCTTAACTTTACCAATATATGTCATCCTTTTAGCTTTGTCTAACTGGGTCCCATTTTCACATCCAATTAGCAAATTCCCATCTCCTAAAATCCTTGCATATTTCACTTCCCCAATCTGATTCTTGATGATTTTTGTTAATTTAATCGGGTCAATTTTCTTAACTCCGCCTTCTTCTTCAAATCTGACAACAACATTCAATATTCCTTCCTTTACTGTTTTTTCCCCTTTTCCACTTTCATCACTTTCTGATTCTCCAATGCTAGATGCATGATTTTTCTTTCTTTTCCGACTCTCTCCCTTCTTTCCCTTACC
This sequence comes from Carassius carassius, assembly GCF_963082965.1. NCBI lineage: Eukaryota > Metazoa > Chordata > Actinopteri > Cypriniformes > Cyprinidae > Carassius > Carassius carassius. The sequence goes on from NC_081785.1 coordinate 5,124,122, forward strand.
AGCACTTTCCCATTCATTTAGCTTCCTCTCATCTTCCTCACTACAAGCCATGTTATTACTCTCACTGTCAGAGTCATTTCCTACCATCTCCTACGGATTGCAAGGAACTCCGTGAGACCACCGTTCCGGACCTATACAGGCCGTCGGTCGATAATCCCACTGCAAATTCCTCACACAACCCTTTTCCCTTCTTTTTATTTATTTATTTAAACTGTATTTATATTACCTTTACTTCTCAGTCCTAGTCTTTCCTCCTAGTTATTTGTCCAGGCCCCAGTTATCCAGCTTACCTCCACCCCCCCTTTACTCTGATCAGACCATTGTTTAAAAACACAAATTTCCCGCCCAAACACTGGTGGATCAAACCATATTCACGGGGAGGAACCTTTCTCAAAAACACACAATACAGACTTTCACAGCAAAGCATTAGTAGCTACATAACTAATATACATTCTCATAACCTCATTTTTTACATGAAGTAACCATAATACAAACATACATAACATGCATAACAAACACTCAAACATTAACACTCCATAGCACTCATGTCTCCCTCCATTTTGTAAAATGGTACGTTCCGGATATGCGCACTACCAGAACCCACCTCCAAACACTGGATTAGACATGCAAGATCTAACATGTGCTGTAAAATGTAAACTTACAAAATAAATAATAATTCAAAACAAACAATGACTCTTGTATCCTTCATAACCTTAACACATTGAACAAATGATCTTGGTACCATCAATCAACATACACATTGTCAACACACAAAATATAATAAAATTTAGGTTGGCACTCTAGTGATGATGTCATTGACCTGGACCATCATCACAACTAGTCAATATTAAAATATGTGAATATTCACATAAAATGTTTTCATCTTGTTTTCCAGTAAAAAATATCTAAATTTGTACTGGAAAATAATTTCTTCAGAAAACAATACTTAATATCTGAAGTCATTTTGCTTCAAGTAAATCTTGTTTTAAGCATGTTTAGATATTTGTACTGGGAAAAGAAACAAAAATACTAAGCAGGAAAATAATTTTTTCAATGTAATCTAAAGTCAGTTGAAAAGAAACCTTGTTTTGAAAGTGATTACAAGTGATAAATGTAGTGTAAACACACTCACTATATGGCACTATTTTAACTCAAACTCCAGCTTTATCACGTCTACTTTGACCTGAATCAATGCATAAAAATGAAATGTTACCATCATTTCTTCATCTTAATTGGAGCAAATGTTAGTAGTTTAATTCTCTGCATTTACTAAAGGGAGAACATAGTATTTGGTTACTATGTGTTGCAACCTAGGCTTATTGAAAAAAAGTGCATCTACCAAAATTTTTGCAAAACCCCAAAAAACATACCTATACATACAGTGCACTGCAATTTCCAGCTGAAATGAAGAGTAAAACATCTGAAATGGCAGTAAAACACCAACAACTTTTGTTTTTGTTAAGGCAAAATATGATAACAGATTACATATTAGACTTATTTTTTCACGCTTCATTGCACACATGATACTGTTATGATGTCAAAAAACACTTTCATTATAACGCATGATTTATAAACTTATACAATTTGATGTTGCATCACATAATCAGGTCCATATGGCTTTTCTGACTTGGTAAACTTGCTCGGTATTGCACCTGGCTTAGCATTGCACATGCATTGCAGAGTTCAAAAGATTTGCTTCAACAAAGTCGTTTGCTTTAGTTAACACTATCGGTTAGGTTTAGGGAAGTGTTTAGTGATGGTGACACATTATTTTATTTTTAAACAATAAAGCGTTAATCTGTGAGTGCCACTAACCAGACATTTCATTTCACAACTGCCCCGCTACGTACCTCAGACAGTGTTATAAAACCTTGCCACGTTCATCTGTTTCAGTAAAAACTAAACCATTCACTGGATATTTCACTTTAGAAGTGTTGCGAAACAAGCAAGAAGCAACCTAATATCATTTTGCATAATTTCAGGCACAGGTACATTTTTCCAACGAGCCTGAGTTAGATTTTACGTATTTGACATATACATACTGTATATATAAACATTCGGTAAAATTCTCCAAACACACAGATCCTCCATAGATGTACATTTTAAAAAAAAACTGCTGAGAAAATGAAATATTGTAAAATCCTTCATATATTTGAGAAGCAAGATAAGACTCACTTTTAGTATTTTTACTAAAAGGTGTATTTCGTCTAATGGCACTGATAGATTTTATTCTTGCTTTTTAATTATAAACAAATTAAAAACAAGTGGAAAAAACATGACAGTGCAGTAAGACAAATTACACTTATATTCAAGACAGAATCTATGTAAACAAGTGTGCAGCATAGATACATTTCTGTAAGTAAATTTATCCTGTTTAAAAATGTTACAATGTTTTTCCTTGAAAAACAAGCTTTAAAAAGACTAATTTAAAGGTTGATTTTCAGTGGGCTAAAACTAAGATTGATCTGTGATGTTTTTAAGATGGGATTTAGCAAATAATAGTTTAATTTTGTGTTCTGTGCCCTCAGTGTTCACATGCTAATTGCTATGCTAATCAAACAAAGAAAGCCAGAGCAGATTCATCTAAACACAATGCTTCCTTGCCTGTTACAAACACACTTTTGAGAGCAGACATTGCGCTGTTAGCAAGAACGCAGATTAGCCTGTGAAAGAAAAAAATCAAACAGATGCTTTGGAGGATTGATGTTAAAATGGATCAGTACTGCCCCGAGACAAAGCATTCCACCGGCTCTAACGGTTTCATATACATCCCATGTCCTTTAGCTGTTTACTGTAGTGCCTTTGTTTTTAATAATTGATGAGGAGCTTGATTGAAACAACTTTCTCTTTCTTCCTCCCTTCCTCTTTTTTTTTCACTCTCTCTCTCTCTCTCCTTGTCCCTCATGCTGCTAGAAGCAGAGCGCCAAAGCGCCCATGTTGGCATGCAATGTCGAGTGAGGAAACTCTGCTTATACTGATGCTCTGATATCTCCATTACAGTGATGACTTAGAGATATGTGATGTAAACAGAGCCGGCGATGCAGCAAACGCAGACATTTTTCCACAGCCATTTATAATGCGGGTGCTGGGAATAGCCGAAGGCACTTAAACAGTGCCTGTCACTCCTACTCCATTCCCGAGTTTTGCTTTATGATTAAGATGCAATCACGGCTCTTTTGGCAGACTGTGAAAGTGAAGTAAGCAGGCTGAAATGGATGGGGAGATAAGGAGCGTTCAGTGCCCGGAGTCAGTGGGGTGCACAGTGCACCTAATAGCCCCCTCTTACAGACACAGATCATATCACGAGCGCATGGTTGGGCCAATGAGGTATGGCCAATTTGGCCACACTGCATTGCTCAGTTGCAAGGTTTGCTGAAAATGTATCCGAGCTGCAGTTTTTGCAGACTGTGAATCTCTGATCTGAGTCAGCACAGGTCAGGTATGACCATCATGGTCAAATGCTGGGGCAAAAACACAACAAACTAAAAAAATTACTATACAATCCTATATGATCCTATTTGATATGGGGATATAGGCATATTCGAATGGGATTTGAAAGCTATGGTTTAAAGAAAGACTTTCAGCCAATATCAGAAGTCTCGTATTGACTAAATTGAACAAAGCCGTCTTCCTTTATTCGGTGGAATTTTGTTAGTCATACGTGTTTGGAACAATATGAAGGTGAGTAAATGATGACACAGTATAACTTTTGAGGATGGACTGTCCCTTCAATGACAATGTGCCATCAAAATCGACCACATTTATTAGAATTCATCAGTGTGTGTATTTGTCTACAGACAAATTACTTTTAACATAACCAAGACTACAAAAAAAAAATGTAATAAAGTAGGTATTAATATTATAACTGTATAAATACAATTGCCTAATCACATAAAAATAAATATTCTAACTATTAATATATAATATTACAACTGTATAAATTTCATATTTCCTTATGACAAAATTAGTAAAATAACAACAACAAAGCATCATCATAAATATTATAACTGTATGAATTCCATATCATTTTCCAATTAATAAAACTATTGAAATGATTAATAATATCATAATTGCACAAATAGCATATCATCACCTAATAACAAAATAAAATAATAATAACAACTACAACAGCAATATATCATCATCATCATCATACATACTTTAACTGTATCAATATATAATACAATATAAAGACACTTACTACACATAATACAAAATTATAGACTTTTTACAATCTAATTTATACCAAATGTATCCAATGGTCTTCAGGTCATCACAACATGGAAAGCATGCACTGAAGACACACTAACAAAACATTGTTGACATGTTAAATCAACCCCTGATGAGGTTAAATGCCTTGCTCTCTAGGTACAAAACACTATGTAGAATATTTAACAATGTATACACATACAATGTATAAACACGGTTATACATGTAAGACAGATATCTCTCATCGACATAAAACATGACACTGCTGTCTAATCCTGCTGCCGACACACACCAAAGACTCCACAGAAAATTACATGTGACATTCCAGTATGTGTCCTTTCCGACTCACTTCCTCTGCTTGTAATACAGAGAACAACAAAGGAAATCTTTGATGCTTCATTTGATTCAAACTCTTTTGATCAGCACTCACTTGTAAAAGTCAGAGCCAAAGGACACAAATTAAGCAACGAGAAAATTAGAAATGGGTCTTTTATGCATGTTTTTATAGCCACTCCATCGCTATATTTTGTGGAAAAATTCACACATTAGTGCATGAAAAATCTGTCCATTTTCCTCTGAAAGCTTTCATGAGCCATTTTAGCAAAATTCCTTTACCAACGCACAGTGAGAAATCTATAAAAAAAAGAGCAGACCCATAATCCTCCATTTACTGTGAATTAACTACACATAATAGCTCTCTAATAGGAATAATATATCATAGCAATTAGACTATAATCATCTAATTTTGGGCACTACCTTGGTATTTAGTTGAACCTCCTTCCTAATTGCTCTTAACTGTTGATGTTTAATGGGAGTAAAGTAACTGAGGCAGCGCTGTTTCATCTGAGGAAGGTGTTGTATCCTAAACATCTGCTGTCTTCTCTTCAATGTGCACCAGCCCATGTTAAACACTGTGTCAGAATGAACTACATGGTTAACCACGTCATATTTATTGGCAGCACTGCACATTTCTGCATGAAACGCCTCCCTTGTTATTTAGTGGACCATATGCTGCTCTGGCTCACATTTTATTGTGGTGGAGACGCAATGGAAGGAATACAAAAACAAGCTTTAGAAGATTGACAGGGGAGGGAAAATGGAGCCTTCCGGCTGAGAAAACAAAACCTTTGCTAGTCTATTTTCCCAGAAGTCTCAGAAGACATGATCAAACCAGAAAAAAAACACTCTGACATATTACTTCTCATGCATTGTTTCTGGACAATTTAAGTTAAAATGCACTAGTAGAGATGGAAAAATATTTTTGTTTATTCCAAGCCAGGCAACCAGCCAAGTAAAGAGAAAGTGTCCTGCATATCTAAGAGTTCAACTAATAGTTACGCTTTAGTCTTGCCAAACACAAGCAATATGCACAATCTCAAAAGGTTTATTTTTTGCCTCGCAAAACAAATCAATATTTAATACAGCGCATTTTCATCAAAATGGTCCATGCCAGGTTTATTGTGGCAATAAGTCAAAACCTGCAATTGCAAATCAGCAAAGTCTGAAAAAATATCCAGAATTAGTAAAGCAACAAATAGTCCAACTGTCTTAAAGAACTATGGAAGCTTGTTTCCACCACAAAAATAAAAAGGTAATTGCAACTTTTTATTTCACAATTCTTACTTCATATATCACAATTAAGTTTTTTTTTGTGAGATATAAAAATAAAGATATAAATATTTAATTATTTTGTGAAACATAAACTGAGATGTAAACTCAAAAAAAAAATCTGATTCGTGAAATGTAAACAAGGATTTGCAAGGAAAAAAGGTCTAAATTGTGAATTGTAAATTGTTATTCTACAGATGCTAAAAAGTTCGGTTTAGTCTGGATTTTAGTAAACAAAAGGTTACTGAAGACCACTAGGCTCTCCAAAATGTTTTCCCTTTTCTGATGTGACAGAACATTGTGATTTTATAGCTCTTATATAAAGAGGTTTGGTACTGCAGAAAACCCACAAGGCCTAGAATACAACTTGGTGATCCAGTAAATGAGGATGGTTGTTCGGACTAAATTACTATGGTGGTTTGCCTGTGTAATTTACAGGAAATAGGTCTAGAGAAGTTAGTGTAATAAAACAGAAAAGAATGGATTCAGAACTTGACTGGACTTATACCTACAGTAGTTCCATGCAAAAACAAAGTAAGACATTCTCTGGACACTTTTACTTCTACTCTATGCAGTGTACTGCAAACCAGAGATTTTTTGCTGATGCATATAAATAAATATGAGATCACTGAAACAACTATATTTGCACACTGACAAATAAAGCATTCTGATAGCAAACATATTCAGCTTTCAGCCACATGTGAAAAAAATCAGAAGATACTACAGTGTAGCCTTAAAATTTTATATTTCGGACCATTTAGAGGTAATTAAATTGAATGAATTTCTATAAACTAGTATTGTCCATACATTTGCACTGATAATTATTTTAAAAAGGTTATTGCATTTAATTCAAAATAAAATCCATTTTAATTATAAAGAAATATTGTGATTATAAAATGGCAGAAACAACAGCAAAATGGTTTGCTGTGGACTGTAGAACAAAGATAGACTTATATTAATATACAGCAATTAAATAATCAATATGTCTTTCAAAACCAATTTTTGTCTGTTGAGTTCTTCACTGGTCTGCCACAATGATATCATTTGTACTCTTTTCTTATAATTTGGGATTAAATATGAATAATTTGTTTAATTAATCAGTATATCATGCAATTTAAATAAAAATGTGTTCTGACATTTAAACTACATGCATGCTGGATTTTACTGTTATTTTCCATACAGACAAAGTTCCAGGACAAATGCCACAGTCAATGGGATATAAATTTATAAAAAAATATATAAAAAATAGCATTTGACAACAAATACAGTGCATTCATATGCTTGTATACTTCACCATCACAGCACAATACAACCTTGAATCTATTTACACTCATAAAATCAAAAGACTGTTTCAATGAAGCAATCCGTGGCTTTTATACAAATGCGTCAAAGCTAAACAAACGCTATCTTTCCTTCTGACAGGGAAACAAATGCACTCTCCATATTTTATCCTCATGATGGATGTGCAGAAAAAAAGGGGGACAGATTTTCCGCCAACAGGAAGAAGATAACCAAAATGATTTAGAAGTGTCTGCCACGTCTTGTTTTAAGGCAGGTTTTGCTAAGCAGTTAACAAATCATGGATTTATTATGACTGACAGAGAGAGAGAGAAGAGAAAGAGCACATCATCATCATGATATGTCATTGGGTTGATTCATTTTATTGCATATGGCTAATCTCTGAAATGCACAAACAGGGTTGTCTGTAAGTCCATAAGCTTATTAACAAGCCATTACTCTATATAGATCAATGGATCGAGAGATAAACAGATAGAGCAAAAGATACATAGAATGACAAACAAACAGAAAGAGCAAGAAATAGATAGGACGATAGAACAATAGATTGATAGAAGGACACATAGATATTCACACTCAGTGCTGCTGGGAAAGCTTGTCATTGTGACTGCTATCTCTGTAGTGGGCTTTTTCTACATCAATATACAAACATTTTTATCAGCACTCTATGTATTCTTTACATGTGTAAAATCTAGATTTTGTAATGTTAAGACTGTTGGAGTAAAACTGTGGACAGCTCCCAGGAACTATCAAGTTATTATCGTAGACCTCATTCTAAAAGAACTCAAAGTTGCCAAGAACCTCTCCTGAATACTAAACTGTCCTCTGTACCAGTGCTGTACACTATAGAATACAAGATGTTCAAAGCCAATAATCAGCAATGGGCACCATGCTGGACTCAGCTGAAGACTCAGCTTTTAACTTGAACTGATGCATAGAATGCAGAATTCATATTTAATGTTTAAATTAAAATGGAATAAAATAAAAGAGTGTTTAAAACTAAGGAGAAGAAGAACTGGACGGTTGCCCAGTGGTCCAAAGTCCTCTTTACAGATGAGAGCAAGTTTTGTATTTCATTTGGAAACCAAGGTCCGAGAGTCTGGAGGAAGAGTGGACAAGCTCATAGCCCAAGTTGCTAGAAAGCCAGTGTTAAGTTTCCACAGTCTGTGACGATTTGGAGTTCAATCTTATCTGCTGGTGTTAGTCCATTGTGTTTTTTGAAAACCAAAGTCACGGCACCCATTTACCAAGAAATTTTGGAGCACTTCATGCTTCCTTCTGCTGACAAGCTTTTTGAAGATGCTGATTTCATTTTCCAGCAGGATTTGGCACCTTCCCACACTGCCAAAAGCACCAAAAGTTACTTAAATGACCATGGTGTTGGTGTACTTGTCCGGCCAGCAAACTCACCAGACCTCAACCTCATAGAGAATCTATGGGATATTGTCAAGAGGAAGATGAGAAACAAGAGACCAAACAATGCAGATGAGCTGAAGGCCACTATCAATGAAACCTGGGCTTCCATACCACCTCAGCAGTGCCACAAACTGATCACCTCCATGCCACGCTGAATTGAGGTGGTACTTAAAGCAAAAAGAGCCCCTAGCAAGTATTGAGTACATGTACAGTAAATGAACATAGTTCCAGAAGGCCAACAATTCACCAAAAATGTTCTTTTCGTTGTTGTTTTTTATTTATTTTGGTATTCAAATTTGTTGAGATTTGGTGGGTTTTTGTTAAATGTGAGCCAAAATCATCACAATAAAAAGAACCAAAGACTTAAACTACTTCAGTCTGTGTGCATTGAATTTATTTATATATATGACCAGTTTCACAATTTGAGCTGAATTACTGAAATAAATGAACTTTTCCACAACATTCTAATTTATTGAGATGCACCTGAATATAACACACTACCATTCAAAATATTTAAAACAGTAATATTGTAAAATGCTACCATTTAAAATATTGTTTTCTATTTTAATATATTTTACATTTGATGGCAGTGTTGTCCAGTCCTATAGTGTCACATGATCCTTCAGAAATCACTCTAATTATAATTATTATTATTATTTTAATTTATTATCATTATTAACGCTATTAACAATGTTGAAAAGAGTTGTGATGCTTAATATTTATTTTCAAATAAATAGAAAGTTTAAAACAACAGCAATAATTAAAATAGAAAAAAATTTGGTTACATTATTAATGTCTTAATTGTCAATTCTGATAAATTTAATGTGTTCTTTCTTAATAAAAAGAATTTAATCTCAAGCATTAGAATAGTGTACACATAAAATGTCTTAATGAATTGAGAAAAATTATATTATGGAGTAATGAAATTCCTCTTCCTCTTAGTCTAATTCAGAATCTTGTGGAACAAGCACATATCAACTCAAATTCAAGCCTACGAACTTAAAGAGAGCCAATAGTTTTGAATTTGCCAGAATGCTCCAAATAATACAGTGTGAAAGCACACCCTCAGGACAAGTGAAGAGGGACTGATCTGAACTTTGGTTTCAACCAAGAAATCCAATCAATGTGAAAACAGCCTGAAAACAAATGGTTTTTGTCCTGGCACTAGCCCTAGAGCTTTCAAGAAGCAAACAGACCTGTTAGTGGGGTGTGTGGAGAGCTGCAGCCTGGATGAGCAGGAACTTTGGAACTTTTTAGCAGGAACACTTCCCTTTGAAGTGCATTTGAGCAACATTGACTGTAATATACACTGGTGTGGAGAGAGCAGCTAAAGCCTCTTTCTCTCATTCCCTCAGAACAGGGAACTACACTATCTACACAGTCATATGCGACCTTTTGAAATGCCATTGCCTAATTTTTATGGGGTCGCAAATGTATCACTGATTATTTTTGTACCTACTTATGTGTTATGCTATGATTTAATATGAGCATTTATTACAACAGAAATGTGTATTTAAAGAATACGTTTTATAACGTGCTCTGAGCATTCAACACATCAAGTTGGCTTTCCAATTTAAACATTCAAAAGAGTTAAAAGCATTCAAACACAAGATGCGGGAAAGCTGAACTGAGTAGCTGGTTACTCGCGCGCTGTGCTCGGTGCGCACGAGAGAGCAGCGTCTCACGGACAGCAACACTGAACCGACCTCTCCTTCAGGACGTTCGCGTCCTCCTGCTCCTGAACGAACAAATACAAATCGCAGTTTAAACAAACAGAAAAAAAAGAGCGAAAAGCGAAAGAGCTCAATTCAGCACCGCGGTGTTCTGCACACGCAGAGACGTGTCTCAAAGTCTTCTTGCTTTTGTACCGACAACAGATACATACAAAATGTGTCAAAATACCCGTCTTGGAAAGTGTTCGAAAAAGTCTGTGGTTATGTCTTAAGTGAAAGTAAAGAGCTGAGAAAGATATCGGATGTGTATCATAATGGATGCACTGTCTCTTAAAGTGACCTCGCCTAATTTACTAGCTCTGCTGTCAGTGTCTTTTATGTATGAAAATGAAAGTAAATCACTCACTGCTCTTGAATGAAATACTTTGTATTTTTAACAAGAATTTATCCACAGTCAATCCAAAAATCAGATAGAATTGATTATATTTTTTACTAGTGGGTGCAGGACACTAGTTCATTTATGCAGTAAGTGAGTATAGCAAAATACAGTGATCTGTGAAATATTATACCCCAAAAAAATTGTTTTATTAAATTAAGGACCTGACCATGTTTTGCTATCTTTAATTGCTAATGCAACCTTTTCATGCCACACACTGAACAAAATTAAGTATTGCTTGCTTGGTAATTGTTCAACAAAGTATTGATAGTTGTGTAAATAGTCATACTGACATTTGTCTGAAGTTTTGGTTGATTCCATTACATATCTTTCTATCAAAGTTATCTGACATTATCAAGAGGAATTTGTTCTGACACAGTTTAACACTGAGTTCTTGTCATATTTTATTACCAATTTTTAAACTATAGCAAATAAACTGTGATAATGTGGGAAATGTTGAAGGTGTTTGAATACATTTTGGTTTGACTGTGTATTTTATTTTACAGTGAAGACTATGCAGTGCTATTTTAAATTATTTTCTGGATACCTACAAACTTAAAAACTTAAACATTGTGTAAATAGCACAAGTAAATAAATAGAACAAACATACAGTAAATATTAAGCAATTTCAGACAGGGCCAGCTGCGACTCTGGGTTAAGGTACCAAGACAGAGCATTGCACTGTGTTTACTGTAAGAAATAAAACAAGAAGGCATGTGGTTTAAAAGATGGCAAGTAAAATAAAAAGCATATCTGTATGCAATACAGTTTCATTATTGTTCATTATTATCCAGAGCGGATTACTATAAATAATTTGTGCGACCAAATCATGTTTTGCGCCAGTAACTGAAAAAGTTAGTCGCGCAAGTACACCATTGGAAAAGGTTAGTGTAGTTCCCTGCCTCAGAAGAAGAAAGAAAATAGAGGGATGGAGGGGTTTCTGTAGCAATTGAGGGCAAAAGAAAACACTGCCCTTGGGTTTACCTGCACTCTGGTTTCAGCCTGTGTGTGTTGTGTGTGGGGGGTGGGGGGTGGACTCATGAGGCCCAGGGAGAAGGAAGGGAGGGGCAACACTCAAATCGCCCAATGGGACGTGAGCAGCCTCTGATGAAATACCTCAGCAGTGCCTTTTATCTGTCTACTGCAGATTCTGCTTCCTACCTAGCATAGTTTTATCTCGTTGACATATCGAGTGGACCTTGACAGAGCCTGCACTAGAAAATATATTATACCATTACTCCAGGCCACATACTGGGATCATCTCCTTTCCCTCCACACCCACAAAGAATGTTCGGGAAGCACAACCCGTGGTGAGAAAAACAGGTTTTACAACAAATGCAGAACCAAGAGTAATGAGGTAAAACAATGGCCCCAAAACCAATTTGGGCATTTAAGATTTAATATTTTTATGTGCATATTAAATATAAAACATATCATACCAAGTGGGAATTATTTTAAAGAAAAAAAGAACAAGCCCACCCAAAAAGTTGTATATAGTAGTTTTTTTTTATATTCGGGGTATTTTTTTTTTATATATAATTATATTTAAAATTATTTTCAGAAACTCTTATTATTGCAATTTGAAATAACTGTTGTCTATCTTAATATTTAAAATGTAATTTATTCCTGTGATTTTGTCACACGTGCTGGTTTGTAAATCAAAGTGTACGACGAAGGAGATATCAAAACAGTTCTTTTAATTATCAACAGGAGAGAAAGCACACAACCAAACACAAATCCAAATCTTCAAACATTAATAGCGGACAAAGCAAAAATGGAGAACACAGATTTTTAAATACTGAAAACGTAATCAATGGGAAACAGAAACAGGTGTGGGGCTAATTAATTAACTAAACAAGAAAAGGAACCTGGCCAAATAAGGAAACTCAGTAAGAACAGCAGTCCATAAATGTTACAGATTTATTACTGAGCATCATTATTCCAGTCACATGATCCTTCAGAAATCATTCTAATATGATAGTGTTAAAAATAGTATTCCACTATTTGAACGGCACTGTATATTATATTCATAATAGGGGCGGCAGTGGCTCAGTGGTTCATGTAGGTTGTCTACAAACCGGAAGGTTGGTGGTTCAATCCCCGGCTCCACTTGACCAAGTGTCGAGGTGTCACTCAGTGTGGGGGAAGTCGTGGCCTAATGGTTAGAGAGTCGGACTCCCAATCGAAAGGTTGTGAGTTCGAGTCCCGGGCCGGCAGGAATTGTGGGTGGGGGGAGTGCATGTACAGTTCTCTCTCCACCTTCAATACCACGACTTAGGTGCCCTTGAGCAAGGCATCGAACCCCCAACTGCTCCCCGGGCGCCGCAGCATAAATGGCTGCCCACTGCTCCGAGTGTGTGCTCACAGTGTGTGTGTGTGTGTGTTCACTACTCTGTGTGTGTGCATTTCGGATGGGTTAAATGCAGAGCACAAATTCTGAGTATGGCTGAATGTCACTTCACTTCACATAATAAAAAAAATAGTACCGTATTTTCTAATTGTCAGATTTGTAAAGAACTTAACTGTAGCTTCAGTGTAATTTTTGAGATCTGTAAAGGCCTTAATTACTGTATAGCTTTTCCATTAATGTAACTGATAAGAACACACAATGTTAAAATGCAGGAAGGCAAAGCTCCAGACAGAATCATAAAATAAAATAACCCATAGGGTTAGGGCATTATTGTTATATATTGTTAATATATGGCATTATTACATAGCCAGAGTTATTTTCATTATACTTCAATGTATGGCAGGGCTACAACAACATAAATTGCCAAAACAACAAAACACACAAGTTTAAACGAGTTATTTTTAGAAGAGCATACTAATAACACAAACATTTAAATATTACATATTTTATGTGGAACCTGATTAATATTCAGGAGCTAAGCCACAACATGACACAACCATACAACCTCTGTATGACTGTTCTTTACTCTCTGTAATGAGTGGCCAAAACCACTCACACATCAACTGCCAGAGTCCCTCTTTGAGCTCCATTCGATGCCCCTCCAGATAGCAGATAACCTTCTCAACCCTCTGAAATAAAGATACAGGTCAAAGCAACCTTTAAAGGCCATTTGCCATATAGCAAACTGCAGTGCAACACCACAGCTTCTCTAGCATCCCAATGAGACTGCCTGGTCCCCAACTTCTACTGAATGTCATGAAGAAAAAAAGAACAATAGCTATTGCTGGCAAGCGTATTGCTAGCTTCTGTGGTGCTCTTGCTTAATATGTCAACAGTTTATTTTAATACACAGGATATAATTCATGAGAATATTACGAGTCATTATTCAGATTATAGCTAATAATAATTTTGTGATGATATCTAATATAGTACGTACAGGAAATGATGTTACTGATAGGTTAGAACCATGTAGGGTGTCATCTTCGTTAGTTGATTAATTGAATGAAACAGTTGCAATAAAAACAGAAGTAGTGATAGACATTTTCTTTAATTGTACATGTACATCCATCGAAATGGGAAAAATAAGGATGGTGTGGACTTGGTTCAGTGTATCATTGTTGGTTGTATGAAAGCAGATCTAAATGATAGATTGCAACTGATTGTAATAATGGGTCGTAGTTTAAGCTGACTAAATGAGTGGAGAAAATGACCCAAAAGTTTGACCCAAACTTTAAAAGAGCAGTGTTTAATATTGCTGTAGCGTATATGGTTATTACCCAAAATAATACAAGCAAACTCACTGTTTCAAAGAAAAGCAACAAAATAGGACAAAAAGTGTCATGAGAAACTTTCCAGAGAGCAACAGTAACATTATAGCACTGGACCAGCACATCCAGGTCTGTGTGGGCAAACTGGGTGTTTTTTTCTCCGTGATCATGACTTCATTTAAACGCATCCAAACTGTCTCTCTGCTTCTTTCATTTCCTGACGCCACCCAGACATTTTTTCTCTGTCTCCTAGTTTCATGAGCTTCCAGCTTCCAGAGTGGGTTGGCACTAGTTAAAAAGCATCGGTTTTGTACCAGTTTGGATTGAGGTCCAGGTGGGACTGTTTGCCTGCAGAGTCTGGCACCGATTCTAGGCGTCTCTTTTCACTTCTCTAATCTAGCTTACCACCTCTCCCTTAACCAATCAGTTTTGAACAGCTGAATCAGATGTACCATTGATCACTTTCTCTTTCATTGAATGTTACACTTTGATCTGTAGCTTTGAGAATAAATAGAAATTTCAGTATACTGTCATACATTCAACCTCATTATGAATTATTTATTGTGAATTACCAAACACTCCAAAATTGTCATGGTTGAGCCACATTTGATGCATTTATAAGTATACACCATTTAAATACACACAGACCATACATTTATAACAATATACTCCACATATTCCATAAATGTTATATTAAGGCAAGCTGTAAAATTGTTTTGTAACCATAAACAGCTAAACTCTGCTTTGTCTTGCACCTTACAGTCAAATGCCAGCAAACGGGCTAGCACTAATAAAATCAAAGCAGAAAAATGCAACTGTTTAACAGACAACTCAAAGTTTCCACTGCTTGAGCAAGCCTTGACTGTTGTCATCCCTCACCAGCATGTGTTTGTCTCACAGGTGACCTCCCTTCACCTCAGAGGTCAGAGAGCCAGAGAAGTAAGGATGTCTCAGCTAGAATGCCATTTACCTCATGAGCCTGGACAAATGGAGGCACTGTGATCTCACTGGTCTGCTGGACCCAGCGCCTGATTGCTGCAGCAGTACTCTCTGGGATACTGGGTGTTTGTTGAGCTGACCATTAATCCACACATGGCCTTTCCCTTCCCGGACCTCAACTTATACAAGTTTACCTCCATTCCTGCATTGCTGTGGTACAACTCTATAGGGCTCTCATATACTATATAGAAACATATATAGACACAGTGAGGTGATTTCAATAGAATCAAGTCTCGGGTTGCATGACTGACTTTCTTCTATGGTAGCATAGTGACACCATTAAGATTTTTTCATGTTCACTAAGGCTGCAGTTAATTTATAAACAATACAGTAAACTAGTAATATTTAAAATCTTTTAAATATTAATATTATAAATATTTAAAATAAATGTAATCTATTTGAATTTTTTATGTAATTTATTTCTTCAGAGTCACATTATCCCAGGAAGTCTTTCGAAAAGAGTAGAGGTGTGACCTCGGCATCCTGGCTAAATTCGCCCATTGGCCTCTGACCATCATGGCCTCCTAACAATCCCCATATCTGCTGATTGGCTTCATCACTCTGTCTCCTCTCCACCAGTAAGCTGGTGTGTGGTGGGCGTTCTGGCGCACTATGGCTGCCGTCGCATCATCCAGGTGGATGCTGCACACTGGTGGTGGATGAGGAGAGACCCCCTGACAATGTAAGCGCTTTGAGTGCCTAGAAAAGCGCTATATAAATGTAATGAATTATTATTATTATTATTATTTTCTCACCACTTTAAGTGTCTGTTAAACAGGTGCACAAAGAAAAAATACATTACCTGAATTATTCTATGACAAATTTGTTATTTTCAAGTGGACTTGACACCTAAAATATTCTATGCAACAGTACCTAATATGTTTAAACTCCAGTGATGCATGAAAATAATAGCTTTTTATATACAAAAAAAAATGTGAAGTCAGGTTCAGGCATCTGGTAATAGGCCTTGGAGCCAGTCATAATGCATTGCTGTATTTTCTGTGCAGAATCAATGCGCTCAACCCTAAACCCAGATTAAAGTCAACTCTGATCAGATCCCAGCCTGCGCCAAGAAGGAAATCCAATCTGGTCAAAGAGATTCCTTTCAGCAAATGCTTTGTGTTAATGTGTAACAGTGGGGGCCAAAGATTCAGGGAAATGGTCGAAGAGAGCCAGGAAATGGGATTTTCTCCACTGCCATGTGCTGCATGTGAGCTCTTCCCCTCACTGCCCTGATCTCTACACAGGAAATTGAAATTTTAATTTTATTAAGGCAAAGCTGTGAGGCCAGGTGCATCTGTGCTTGTGACTTATATTGCACTTTAAATGGCATGCCAGCCAGATCTAAACTCAAAATTAAAGCAGATTAGCTAAAAAAAGGTCCCAAACCTACCCCTATCTGTCCCTTCAGTCAATTTCCTTCCTCTTCCTTCTTACACTCTTGATAAAAAAAGCAAAAAAAATCTTTGTAGTAGAAAAACGAGGACTACCTTTCTTTAAACATCAACATTTGATTAAGAGTTGAAAATTATATATTTGCATAAAGGATATACAATATATAAATCATACAAGCATATATGTTTTCATGCATCTATATATCTTTTCAATTATCTAATCATACATCCATCCAATCATTCATCCATCCATCCATCCATTACTTTCCACTAGTATTCACTTTTCTTTTTTCAGTAGATTATTTATGACTCTGTGGTGTGTGAAATGAATTGAAGGACAAATATTCCATATACAGTAGTTAATAAATAGTTTCTCTATTAATATGTATTAATGAATATATGAACTAATAAACAAACACCACTTATTTTACGCTAATTAAATGTGCATATTTTGCCTTAAAAAAAAAACTTTACATTTCCATTTCCTAACTTAAAAGCAAAATCTAAATAATGACTTCCTGTTGAGGTCCTGATTACCACAATTTAAAAGATATTTCACAACAAGATGTAAAAACATGATTTGAAACATGAAGAAACAGAGATTATTTAAATAACTGTCAAGCAGAGACGAGCCAAGTATGTAAACAAGCTGCTCAGACAAACTCTGCATAATTTTCATTTTGTGATCCACTCATTACCTGCTCTTGTAAATGACTTGTCACAGGAACAACAAGGACCATCAGAAGCAATATTCACCCAGCAAACTATCTTACATTAACCAAAAAAAAAGGAAAACAATAACGAAATGAGAAACCGCAGGATCACCAAAATCTTACATTTTAATGACAGCGACAACCAAATTCAGTCAATCACGCCCTCAGCGCTCAGCAGACATAACAATTAATTAGGTAATTTACGCAGCCATTACAACAAGACACTGGGTCGACAACCACAGACACACCTTAGGGAGAAAATGAGAGCTGTTATCTTTTTTCCTCCAAAAGTGTCAAACTTTACATTAGGTGATTGTGTGTTTGTCAAAGCAAACTAAAAATCTATGACAGTCTGAATATCTAAGACAATATTCCAATTTAATAAGGGCTCTGACTTTTGATGAGGAAAAAATAATATGAAGGTGTTCTATGCCCTAGTCAAATATTACACAGAGCAAAATACTTTAAATGTCTCATTAGTTTGAATGTACATGCTCTAACAGTCCCAAATTGATAACCAGTCAACAATGGCACCATGCTGACAGTTCAACTCCATATCAAAACTAAACACTTCTCCCAACAACAACAGTGTAATGAGCTGTCTTTGTTGTAAATCTGATTTTAATGCAGAAAGACTGGAGCGCTGACAGGCTCCAGCTGTGTGCTGTGCAAAAGCAGAGAGGAAATCATATTTCTGCCACAGAAAAGAGAAACTGAGAATAATCTTGTAGTGTTTATCATGCAGCTGATCAGAGGCATGCCACATGACCATTGTGCATCTACAATGACCTTGGTATCATTTACACGTGCAAACAAACCTTGACTATTCTTAAAATAAAGCCTTCTGTAGATTTATGCTCTTTATTTTCTTCCATTGGGGAGTAGCAATTATGTAAAATTAATGATGTGTAAAATTATATAATATTGGTGCATTCGAAAATTCAGTCTCTTATGGGCTATTCACACAAGAGTCTCATATGATGGGCAAAAGTTACATAAAGATGAGCTCATTAGCATAGCATATCTGAACAGAGGATTATGGGTAGGCGTCTGAATCAATTAGAAGTCATGCAGTTCTGGAATGTTGACTGCATAATAGAAGAGGACAATGTTGGTCCAAGGTGAACAATCATGATATGAAAGAGCCTCAAAAGACTCTAGATAATTCTGATGAGTAGGCATTTTTGCAAACAAATATTGTGAAATACTATTGCAATTTAAAATATCTATTTTCTATATTAATATATTCAAATGTAATTTATCCCTGTGATGCAAAGCTGAATTTTCAGCATTATTAAGCCAGTCTGCAGCGTCACATCATCCTTCAGAAATCATTTTAGTTTGCTGATGTAGTGCTCAATAAATATTTCTTCTTAATGTTATCAGTACTGCTTAATTATTCCTCTGTTCATTTCAATTGAATAAAAAAAAGAAAAATATATAAATCTTAATAATGACCACAAGATTTTTAACAGTAGTTTTTGAACAGTAGTGTAGGTTTGATGATGATCATACTTTACCATTTCAGAGTAAAACTTCTGGTTAAGTTCCTTTTAGTTCCTCTTTAATATCAAGAGATAAGAAATAAAAAGCTAATGAGCTGCCCATGTTTGGTTCTCTTAAGTCATAAAGTGCCCTTCCCAAGTTCAGCGGACCTACAACACGGACCTCTGATCTTTTCTGGGCGGAACTGTTCTGCAAGTAACTGTATCGCATAAAAAGTGATCTTTGAAATTCCCAGCTCTCTAAAATGTTCATTAGCATTCAGTTAAATGCAACAGCTACAGATTATTAGACAAGCATGCTAATACAGGGATTTGAGTGGGATCAAATGCAACCTTTGCTGTCATACCCCTAGGACAGGCACACTCGATGCCTCATTAAAAGCTTGCTTTTAAATTTAATTAAGTTAAAGGTGAATGGTGTAATGTTTTGCGGCACAAGCATCACCAAATGGAATGGCAAAAATAATGAAGGATACTTCCTCTGTCTGCTATCGATCAGCCAAACATACAGGTATGCCCCAAAATCACACCACTGGACAAGTCAATGATGCTGCATGTGTTGGGCTGGTTAAGATGCTCAAACAAACAAACAAAACTTTTCATGGTAATCATCCTTCTAATTACAACAAGCAATTAAAAAAATCATTTTAAAATGATAAAAAATATACACTTCAGCTTTACATAAACACAGAATATTAAAGTTCACCCAAAAATTTAAATTTGCTCACTCACAATCAGGCCTTCAAAGATGTAGTTGCATTTGTTTGCTCACTGAAACAAATGTGGAGAAATGTAGCATGACATCACATGCTCACCAGTGCAGTGAATGGGTGCCGTCAGAATGAAAAAAATCAAATTAATCAATGAGTAATCGAGACAAGCTGTATGTTTATAAGCTGTTTGAACTCTCATTTTAAAAAGACCCATTCACTGCAGAGGATCCATTGGTGAACAAGTCGTGAAATTATACATTTCTCCAAATCTGTTCTGATGAAGAAACAAATTCATTTACATCTTGGATGACCTTAGATTACATTTTCAGCAGATTTTCATTTGGGGTGAAAAAAAAAAAAGAATATACCCCTCTCTCTCTCTCTCTCTCTCTCTCTCTCTCTCTCTCTCTATATATATATATATATATATATATATATATATATATATATAATTATTTTTTTTTTTTTCCTGTAGTAAAGGTGAAATCCCGTTATCAAGCCGATTTAAAGCTCTGAGCCAAACTTACCAGTTTTCCACAGAGCTTTTCCTCTATGCTCTTTTTTCACTGGCTGGGTGAAGCTTTAGTATGCAGCTGTTCTCATGCTGAGCTTGTCAAGAAAATGTAGTCTTCTGTTTCCATACACCACATACACTTTCCATGTCACTTCTGATCCCATTATCCCCATGGCTGCACTGAAAAAGACTAAGTGGAATAATGGAGGAGTACAGTCTCCACATGCCATCTGATACATTCAGAGGTTGAAATGAACACTGCGGCTCCCGAGACACGCAAATTTAAATGGAAGAGACAATACAAGGGTTTATACGAATTCTCTTAAAAATTTTCAATGGATAATAAATATTAAATGACTATTAATTATCTAGAAGTATGAATCACTGCAAGATCAATAGTGTGATTCATACAGAAAATTGTGTTCTTTAATAAAATTGTTACTAGAACAAAAATGAAATAATTGGATATCTGTGACGCTAACAATGGAGGACAGGAGGCAGATGCAAGTAAAGGTAGTTTATTGACAGGAGTTGTGATGGATGAATGCTGGTGAGTGACGCAGGAACCACGATGGCAGCACAGACAGGTGGGTAGGTGATTTGAGTGCGTTGGTAGAGATGACGGTGGTGGTAGATCGGTGATCCGTGGTGATAATCCGTGAGTGACTGTGATAATCCAAAGTAGACCGAACAGGAAACAGGGCAAGGACAGGAACACAGGAGCACGAACAGACATCAACACATGGACCTCAAACAACGATCTGACAAACAGGAGACGAAAGACAGGGCGTTATATAGGCGGTTGGAATGAGATGCACCTGCCGCTGATCAGGCGATCAGTGGCCACACCCACATGAACCAATCAACATGACATAACATGACTACAGCTGGAGACGGTGCGTTCACGAACCGTGACAGTACCCCTCCTCCTAAGGACGCCTCCTGGCGTCCCCAGAATCTCTTACCTGTCGATTGTAATCATCGATAAGGGAGTGATCCAGGATGTCCCTGGCAGGTACCCAACTTCTCTCCTCCGGACCGTAACCCTCCCAGTCCACCAAGTACTGAAATCCGCGTCCCCTCCTTCTAGAGTCCAGAATACGATTTACCAAATAGGTGGTCTCCCCATCTACGAGACGCGGCGGGGGAGAGACCGGGGTAGGCGGATTAATGGGAGAATGAAATACGGGCTTAATTTTGGACACATGAAAGGCGGGATGAATTCTCCTGTACGTAGGAGGGAGTTTAAGGCGGACTGCCACCGGACTAATGATTTTGGTGACAGTAAACGGGCCAATAAATTTGGGAGCCAATTTATTAGATACGGACCGGAGAGGAATATTCTTGGTTGAAAGCCACACCTTTTGACCCACGACGTATACGGGAGGCCTAGACCGGTGGCGATCGGCCTTGGCCTTGGTGCGCGCCCCCGCTTGGAGTAGAGTCTCACGGGCTCTGGTCCAAGTGCGGTGGCACCTCTGGACGAAGGCGTGAGCGGAGGGGACCGCAACTTCGGATTCCATACTGGGAAAAATAGGTGGCTGGTAACCTACACTACACTCAAAAGGAGATAGGCCCGTAGCTGATACTGGTAAGGTATTGTGGGCGTACTCCACCATAGACAATTGTTGGCTCCAGGAGGAAGGATTCTTGGAGACCAAACATCGCAACACCCTTTCCAAATCTTGGTTGGCTCTCTCGGTTTGACCATTGCTCTGGGGGTGAAACCCTGAGGACAGACTTACAGTCGCTCCCAGTAGTCTACAGAATTCTTGCCAAAATTTAGCCACAAATTGGGGTCCCCTGTCGGAAACCACGTCTATCGGGAGGCCATGTAAACGAAAGACGTGGTCTACGACGGTCAACGCTGTCTCCTTGGCTGAGGGTAATTTGGGCAAGGGAATAAAGTGGGCCGCCTTCGAGAACCGGTCCACCACGGTTAAAACTACCGTGTTTCCCTGGGAGGGTGGGAGGGCGGTAATAAAATCTAGAGCGATGTGGGACCAGGGTCTCGAAGGAACCGGCAGCGGTTGGAGTAACCCATCAGGGGGCCGATTGGAAGTCTTACCAGTGGCACAAACCGAGCAAGCCAAAACAAAACTGTGAATGTCGCGAGCCATAAGTGGCCACCAGAATCGTTGCTTGACTAAAAATCTAGTACGGTTAACCCCTGGATGGCAAGCTACATTCGAGCAATGTCCCCACTGGATAACGTTGGACCTTAATCCCTCCGGCACAAATAAATGGTTCGGTGGGCACCCGGGCGGAGGCGTTACCCCTTCTAAGGCCGTTCTGACCTTCGATTCGATCTCCCATGTGAGAGTGGAGACCACTAATGTCTCAGGAAAAATACACTCGGGAGTGGACGGGCGTTCGGAATGGTCAAAAATACGCGACAAAGAATCGGGTTTGATATTTTTGGAACCCGGGCGGTACGAGATAGTAAAGTCAAAACGTCCGAAAAAAAGTGCCCACCGAGCCTGCCTGGAGTTCAACCTCTTGGCGGTGCTAATGTACTCTAAATTCTTGTGGTCAGTCCATACTATAAAAGGAACCCCCGATCCCTCTAACCAGTGTCGCCATTCCTCTAATGCCATCTTAACTGCCAACAATTCTCGGTTACCAATATCATAATTTCGTTCTGCCGGAGATAAACGATATGAAAAATACACGCAAGGGTGGACCTTGTCGTCTAAGGGAGAACGTTGAGATAACACCGCTCCTACCCCCACCTCTGATGCGTCGACCTCCACCACGAACTGACGTGTAGGGTCAGGGGTAATCAGAATAGGGGCTGAAATGAAACGGCTCTTCAGTTTGGCAAACACAGCCTCAGCTGTGTCCGACCACCTGAACGCAGTCTTGGCGGAGGTCAAGGCGGTCAGAGGTGCGGCTAGTTGGCTGAAGTTGCGAAAAAAACGCCGGTAGAAGTTAGCGAACCCCAGAAACCTCTGTAGGGCCTTACGGGAATCTGGGCTTGGCCATTCTACCACAGCCTTAACCTTCTCGGGATCCATGCGTATTCCCTCAGTCGACACGATATACCCCAAAAATGGAATTGACTGTGCATGAAATTCGCATTTCTCCGCCTTGACAAAAAGCCCATTCTCTAGCAACCTCTGAAGCACTCGTTGGACGTGCTGCACATGTTCCTGGAGAGAAGAAGAAAAAATCAATATGTCGTCCAGGTAGACATAAATGAACTGATCGATCATATCTCGCAGCACGTCGTTGACAAGTGCCTGGAAGACCGCTGGGGAGTTGGAGAGCCCAAAGGGCATAACCAAGTATTCAAAGTGCCCTCTGGGGGTGTTAAAAGCGGTCTTCCATTCATCCCCCTCCCTGATCCGAACCAAATGATACGCATTGCGTAAGTCCAGTTTTGTGAAAATTGACGCTCCCTGCAACCTCTCGAAGGCCGAAGACATCAACGGCAAAGGATAAGTATTCTTTACCGTGATGTTGTTCAGTCCCCGGTAATCAATACAAGGTCGCAGAGATCCGTCCCTCTTTCCCACAAAAAAGAACCCCGCCCCCGCAGGAGAAGAGGAAGGGCGGATGAATTTAGAAGCTAGAGAATCAGAAATATATTTCTCCATAGCCTCCCTCTCTGGAACAGAAAGTGAATAGAGTTTGCCCTTAGGCGGAGACTTACCTGATAGTAAATCTATGGCACAGTCGTAAGGACGATGCGGAGGAAGAGAAGCAGCCCGAGACTTACTGAACACTTCCTTCAGATGGAGGTACTCAGCGGGCACGTTAGACAAATCCACCGCCTCCTCCTGCAACACAGACACAGACACAGACAGACACTAGACAAGACTCATGACATCTTTTACACCAAGACAAAACGGAGTTAGAGAGCCAGTCAATGCTAGGGTTGTGGAGGAGGAGCCAAGGGTGTCCGAGGACAATGGGTGCCAGGGGAGAGTCAAGGATGTGAAAAGAGATGGTTTCGGAGTGATTGCCAGAGGTGATGAGTGTAATGTCTTCAGTGATGTATGATATGGTGGGAAGTTGCTGACCCGTGAGGGCGTGAACCGTGATGTGGTGCGGAAGAGGTCTGAGGGGGATGTGGAGCTTGTGGGCTAATGTGCTGTCCATGAAGTTACCTTCTGCCCCGGAATCCAGTAGTGCCTGACAGTGATGTGTCTGTGCTGACCACCGCAGCCATACCGGGAGGAGCGTAGAAGATGATGGTGATGATGATGATGATGATGAGGTCTTCTCGGCGGAGATCCCACCCGATAGTAGCCTCATACGTACTACCGGGCCTGGCCTTTTACCGGACAGGCGTGGGCTTGATGTCCGGCTCCCCCGCAGTAAAGGCATAGGCCCAGGGACCTCCGCCTCTCCTTCTCCTCCCGGGAAAGCCGAGCTCGCCCTACCTGCATGGGCTCGTGATCGTAGACGGGGCTGGCCACGTCCCCGCCGCTGAACCGCACGTCTGCCGGTCCCCTGGATGGGGTGTTGAGTAGCCCCCTCCTCTCCATCCGTGCCAGACGTGCGTCGACCCGAAGGGCCAGCTCAATGAGTCCATTGAACGACGGGGGAAGGTCCAGGGCGTAGATCTCCCTCTGGACGCGGTCAGCCAGCCCATGCAGGAACATGTCCCACTGCGCCTCCTCGTTCCAATGGCACTCCGCCGCCAGGGTCCGGAACTCGATGGAGTAGTCCGAGACGGATCTCTCGTGCTGGCGCAACTCCGCCAGCCTCCTGGCCGCCTCCCGTCCTGCGGCGGCCCGATCAAAGACCCGTCTCATCTCGGCGGAGAGGGCCTGGAACGAGGCGCAGCATGGGTCCTGGTTCTCCCACACCGCTGTTCCCCACAATGCCGCCCTCCCAGAGAGCAGGGTCAGGACGAACGCCACCTTGGCCCTCTCAGTGGCGAACGTTCTAGGCTGGAGGGCAAAATGCATATCACAACGGTTAAGGAAAGCTCTACAATAATCGGGTTCACCTGAGTAAGCCTCAGGAATCGGGAGGCGTGGTTCCGGCTGGGAGGGGGCCTCCGATGGTGCTGGTGGAACAGGCGGTGTGAGTGGCGCAGTGGGAGCTCGTAATAGCTGGAACTGTTGGGTGAGCTCGGACACCTGCGTCACTAAAGCCTGAACCGCGCGACCAGTGTCGTTAAGAGTCCGCTCCTGGGAGTCCATCCTCCGAACACTGGCGCTGAGGAAAGCTTCGAGAGAGGAGGGTTGATTACTCGCTGCCTCCATGTTGGTCAGATCGTTCTGTGACGCTAACAATGGAGGACAGGAGGCAGATGCAAGTAAAGGTAGTTTATTGACAGGAGTTGTGATGGATGAATGCTGGTGAGTGACGCAGGAACCACGATGGCAGCACAGACAGGTGGGTAGGTGATTTGAGTGCGTTGGTAGAGATGACGGTGGTGGTAGATCGGTGATCCGTGGTGATAATCCGTGAGTGACTGTGATAATCCAAAGTAGACCGAACAGGAAACAGGGCAAGGACAGGAACACAGGAGCACGAACAGACATCAACACATGGACCTCAAACAACGATCTGACAAACAGGAGACGAAAGACAGGGCGTTATATAGGCGGTTGGAATGAGATGCACCTGCCGCTGATCAGGCGATCAGTGGCCACACCCACATGAACCAATCAACATGACATAACATGACTACAGCTGGAGACGGTGTGTTCACGAACCGTGACAATATCTAATGGATTTAGTCACAGACAAATGAACTCCAGACAAGAATTACTAAAGAGTGTACAGAATGTCTTTTAGTGGTTTATATTACTTAACTTAATATAATTTAAATAAATAAAATATATTAATCATATATCATCATTATCAGTACAATATAATCTATAATACAAGTCAATATCTATATTTACATAGTTTATAAGCTAGATAGATAGATAGATAGATAGATAGATAGATAGATAGATAGATAGATAGATAGATAGATAGATAGATAGATGTAAAACATATAGTTTAACTTATTGGTTTTATTTAATACAAAATTAAATGTATTTTTTCATGATTTTGATTTGATTTGTAAATGTAATATAGAATAATAATACATGACTATAAATATATAATAATCAAATGTAATATATAAATGCTGTAATATATAATAAAATATATAATAATAATCAGTATACTTTTCAGTTTAATTGACTGTATATACACTTTATATTAAAATACTGTGTGTATATATATATATATATATATATATATATATATACATACAGTACATTATTTTGTAATGACTACTCAACGAACTCAACAACACAACCTTGCTCACATAAAATAAATACATAACTATATTCAAATATACGGTTTCATTTAATTTAGATTAAATGATTAAATTCTATTAATTATAGACTTTTCTGATTTCAAGTCTTTTCAAATCTTTTCCAGAGGAAACGTGAGTTTGGCTGCAAAAAAAACAAGAGAACCTTTACATCTGAGCTCTTAATCATGAGAATCTTTACAGCGGGTGTTTGATGTGAAGGGAAAAAAAGGGATGACTGTGCTCAACACCTTTATGTTTTGAAAATGAAAAATGACACAGATGGACCGCTCTCTCACCCAAGCTGCTGGATCTAAGACAGGGCCCTGGGGTAAAGAAAGGGCATTCAGCAATAACGATAATGTTAGTCTTCACTCCCCACATTTCAGTTCTCCAGTGAGTTCAGCTCTGATGTGTTATTTTGTTCTGTTTCTGATCCTGTGAAATCATGTGATGCTGGCAGTAAAAGCAGTGCCTTTGAGAAGTCATCATCAGAATGCATGGTGAACAGCAGTCAGGCTGCAAATGGCAAATGCAAAAGTGCCTTTCTTTTACAAATTACCAAAGCAGAAAGCAGAGAGAACTCTGCCACACCCGTCCTCTCGCTCAAGTCCCCTTGATCTTTTGCAAGCTCATTCTTACTTTAATAAAAAATTATCCGGACTTCTGAGTCATTCCATCTGTGGAGAGAAGGAAAAGACACAGATCTTGTGTCAGCAGTTTGCTGAAATTAAACAACTTTCTGTGCATCTTTTTCGAAATTCACAACCACAAAGATTTAGTACCTTCACGCCTTGTTTTGTTTAAAGCATTCGACCCAAAAGCCTAATTATGATAAATGAGAATGAAATGTCTAGAGAAATGCCACAAGATGAGGAAGCAGAGACTGGGGTAAACACAATTCAGAATAAAAAGGGCATTTTATTCTAAATAAAGATAGATAGGGTAGAACTTTTTAAAAGATTCAAAGTTGGCTTAAAACAAAACTGCACACAAATCCTGTGTGCAGTATTTTGTAATTGATGAAATGCAATCCAGTTGCGTTTCTTATCTCTCAAGAAAACAAAACAGACATGGTTGTTATTGTTAACTTAAGTGTTGTTATTGTCAAAAAAAAAACATTAATTGAATAAAAAATACAATACAAATATTAGATTAAAAAAAGAAAATGAAATGTTGCTGACAACTAATAAAAAAAAACTGAAATAAAAATAATTTTGTGAAATAAACAATATTGTGAACCCAATTTTGAAATAATTAAATGTGTATAGCTAGCTAGATAGATAGATAGATAGATAGATAGATAGATAGATAGATAGATAGATAGATAGATAGATAGATAGATAGATAGATAGACTATCACTGCACACTGGTGGTGGATGTAAAGTGCTTTGAGTGCCTAAAAAGCGCTATATAAATGTAAGGAGCTATTATAATTATTATAAATTGAAAAAAAAAAAACTCAGCCTGCTATTCGTTACACAAACAAGCAATCGCACCCCCAAACTCACACCACTGGGTATTTTGGGGGAAAACTTATAGTTGTCTCTGCATAAAGTATTTGAGCATAAAAAAGAAGATCAAATGCTTATTTTTGACAAGATTCTTTTAAATAACAAATATCTATTATCTATTAATATCTATTGCAAGAAATAATTTACTGATATTTTAATACAATATTAAATAGGCAAAAGCAGCCATTCTTGGAAATTTCAACTTACCTTATACCTGTATTAGTAACACTTTCTGTCAGGTAGGATAGTGGTATCCCACTTTTTCTGTTCATGCACAGTCAAGGAAATATATCCATGGGCAGACAAAGAAAAATCCCTGACTATAAATGAATATGCATCAAGTGAATATCTGAAGGAAGGAGGAGGGAGGCGGAATGATGTTGTACAATCATGGCAGATATATGGAATATGACATTCCACACATGGCTAACACTTCAGTGTAATTTGCTCATGAGGATTCACCTCTCCTGCTAGCCTGTTTTCATTTCCCTCATATACTTACGTGTTTGCAAAATTAGAGCATGCAATTTCTTGAGGAAATCTCATACAAAGGATTTTTCTAGCTAAGAAAAGCTTGCCAAATACACAATGTGCTTGACATTGTGTATCATTCTTTTGGTTGATAGGTGGCTAATGCTAATATTAAATATCTTAAAAGTTATGCTATTGGTATTTAAAGAGAAAAGAGATTAATTAAAGTACAGGTAAGTAATTCATCGGTAATGTACTGGGTGTATTATGTCATTTAGTTGAATTTTATCATTGGTTTAGTTTCATATATTTTACAATCATGGTGTTTTGTCTTTGTGTGACCCTGTGCACTGTCTATATATAGGTAATGGAAACCCATATTTGTAGGGTTTATTAGTACATTTTAAGGAAATAAACCGATAATGGTAGTTATCTGACTGATATGCCTAAATTGGTATAATCACCTAATAAAATATACCACAGCTGCCATTTTTTTTTTTACCATAAGCCATTGCATTGATTAGCATAACCATTTCAAGACAATTAAAATCATAGTTCTTCCAAAAAGTAATACAGTTCACTAGCTTAACTGCAGACTGTTTACAGCAAGAGTTATTTTAATATCACTGATATAATATTACAGCTTTTGTTAATATTTGAAATTCTTTATTTATATTTACACCATGGTCTGTCTGAATAGTCTATTCTGATTGCTGGCATGTAGGTATTTAAACCGTTTAATGCACAGGAAGTTCCAAGTCAGTTTCATCACTGTTCTATTATATTAATGCACTGCTCTTACTGACGCGCGCACACACACACACACACACACACACACACACACACACACACACACACATATATATTACTTGCACACACACAGAGAGAGAGCGAGCGAGAGAGAGCACACACACACAGATATTCAAATTATATTAAAATTATTGTTTTAGTAAATTGTTTTAAATATGTCCATATATTTTTTTTTATTAAGTTTTAGTTTATTTAATTGTAGTTTAGTACTGCAATTTAAACTAAATAAAAATTAGAAATGCTGCTTTAGCAACTAGCTGAAAAAATGTGTTTTTTATATTTTATTTTATTTTATATCAGTTCTTTTTTTTAAGTAATACATTTTTTTCTACAGTTTAGTTTTTGTTAAGGATAATAACCCTGGTTTATAGTTGCTTAGTGTATCAGATTTTAGAATTGGAATTAGAATTATACATAACCATAAAATCTAACTATACAAATGTTAGTAACCATACAAAAGTGTAAAATTGTACCTTGTGTGTAGAGTAAGGATCAAATGCAACTTTCAGGGGTAGAAAAAGTATATTAGTACACTTTAGTGCACTTGTGTGTCCAAAACTTCCTCAGTGACAAACTCAAGGCGTAATTTTTGCACTTTTTTCTAACAGTGTACACCAGTCTTACAGCAAACGAAAGGAACAGAATCAAGAACCATCAACGCCTCCTGCTCCGGCTCAGACTGGATGCATAAAGACATATCTGATATATCCGAGCGTGGGCCAGAGATCGAATGTTCATTTATCACTGCACGGCAGAAACTTCCACTCACTATGGAACTGAATTCTAACACAAACTTGCCAATCAAAGTCACCTCTTTCTAAACTGTTCAGAGAAGCCTCTCTGAATAACATGCGGCTGTAACACTGCTGTCTGATCACGGAAACATTCTGACTGAGGAGCATCAAGATGTCAGCTGCTTTTAAGTGATGGGTTTTGGAAACTGCAACACTAGAAACGTTCCTTGCAGTGGAAAGCTTGCTTGTTCTTGCTTTAATGTAAATATAGTCAACATGTTCAGCTAGTTCCGTCCTAGCCGAATTAGCACATGTATTCAGATGACTCCCTAGCTTGTTTCGTCTACGTTTCTTGTAGATACATATACAACATGTGAAATCCAGTGAGGAATATATAAATGCTAATATGTTAGGTGAAAGCTTTGCAAAGTGATTTTCAGTAAACATAAAATATTGATGCAGTCCAGAGGGAAGACACCGTTGGACCATTTTCTGGTCCTTTCCTAATCTGTTTGAAATTCCACACCTTCCTTCACAGAGAGAAATAAACATGCATAACCTGCCATAAAAATATCCTATGGGAGGAGAATCACATTTCTACCTCTTTTTGGACATACATGCATGTTAAACTGCCAGGGACCACTGTAGACCTCTTTTTTTCCCTGCTTAAAATGCTATGTTTGGTTTAGTCCTGCAGAAAGAAGAAAACAGAAATAAATGATATCCGTGCCCTATAGGCATGTAATGATGGTAATTTTGTCTGTCTGGAGCAAAAGCATAGAAAGTGGTGGCACACTCTATATGGGTTATTAAAACACTGTGACTGGGGCGAGTTGTCACAATTTTTATTCAAAAAGGAGTGAAAAAGAGAAAAACATTCAGCTTTATAGTTTACATCTACCTACACCTGAATCCCAGTGTTTAGAATTTCACATAAAATACAATAGGATACAACAAATTTTAGACCCTTACTGATGATAAAATTGATTCATAAATTTAGTCTGTCTGTCCATCCATCCACATACATAAAAAACATTTTATATATATATTTTTTATTATTATTTAAATTTTCTCCCCAATAAAACCATGTGACATCTAACCTTGGCCTCCCCTAGCCATAGTATTAAAATCACTTTATGCAACTTTTCCCCCTTTTAATAACGTATTTGTGTTGCAACCTATAAAGATGCATTAAACGTAACAAAAATGTTTTTCATCAGGTCTAAAGAGACTAAAAGGTCCTATTACAAAAATAAAATTTTAATTACATATTAAATTCATCCACATCAATGCGATAGAAATAATTTCAGAGTAAATTGCTGTTTACAATTCTTTGAAAGGTTTGGAAACAGCATACCATCTCAAAGGTTCTTTTCTCACATGGAAAAGAACTTTCATATGCCCAAGCAGCTGTTCCATAAAAAACCTTGCTTGTTTTACAGCATCTGTTTGTTTTAGTGCAACATTTCTAGGGCATTATTTTGAGGTCTATTGAGTTGGCAGCACTGCGCTCTTATATCAGGCTTGGATTGCAGGCTCCCTATAAAACTCATTTGAATACTGCAGCGTTTTCCCATTCAGAGCTTAATTTATCACTGTGTGCCTGCCCAGTGCCCAGCACCAAATGTTTGCGATCTGACCCTTTTTAAATAACCAAGAAACTTCTATCAAAACACAACTGTTAAGTGTGAAATGTAGCTTATTAATTAATTAATTAATTAATGAGCTTGCTGAATTTGTTGTTTACAAACACACAGCTTTTCACTTGACAAGACATTAATTGATGTCTCACATTCTAACGGCACCCATACACTGCAGAGGATCCACTAGTAACTAATGGATCCTCTGCAGTGTATGGGTGCCGTTAAAATGTCTTGTCAAGTGGAAAGCTGTGTATTTGTAAAAAACTAACTCATCATTAAGCTCATTAATGCTGACCATTGCTTCCGGGTAAAATATAAGTCTTCTGTCCATAATTTCTCCAGTAAGAGTCAACTCGTCTCAGTCAGGAGAGAAATATGCACAGATCAATTACCGTTTACCATCGAAAATTCTAAAAACATTCTAAAAAAAATAAGTCTGTGGATTTTGATGTGAGAGACAGCAGGGTATGAACTTTTTCACTGGAGGAAACATTAGTAAAGATTATGGACTTAAGAGACAGTTTAAAGTAAAAATGCCTTGATGGATTTGTTTCTTACAAACATGCTGATCAACCAAAGTCATGTGGATTACTTGTGGATTATTGTGATGTTTTTATGAGCTGCCTGGACTCTCATTCTGACGGCACCCATTCACTGCAGAGGATCCATTGGTGAACAAGTGATGTAATGCTGAATTTCTCCAAATCCGTTCTAATGAAGAAACTCAAATGTACATCTTGGTTAGCCTGAGAGTGTGTTCATTTTCAGGGAATTTTCATTTTTGGGCCAACTATTCCTTTAAACCTTAATCTTTTAGATTTTAATTATTATAATTTTTTTGTTAATGTCAAGGGTAAATGATGTGCAGGACCTTTTAATAGCTATGCATTTTCATGCTTAAAGACCAACTGTGATATAAAAGGAAACATGCTTTTTCTAAAATTAAATAATTGGTTACTGTTTGTCATTGTATAGTAAAAAAAAGATCAAATTTAAATATGATCGGCAAATTACTTTGTTTCAAGTAACAGATTTTTTTTTCTATGAATTATATTTCATACCCAATATTAGAATACTAATATATTAACAGTTTAAATAAACTGAAACTATTAAAACACAATCAGGATTTTTTTTGTTTGTTTGTTTGTTTGCAGACCCATTGCACTTTTTTAGCCTCGTATCCATGGACCCCAGTTTGAAAATCCTTTTAACAATGCATATGCATAGCTGAATTCACAAATGGGATAGGATTTCCATCTTGAATAACTCATTAATGCCATCCAGAGCAGTCATATTTTCACTAGTCTGATTTGCAGTCCACAAGCCTTAAATATCTAATGCTACTGATGAGGAGACATACAAAGGAAACCCTCAAGGGAACCAAAGAGAGTTCAAAGTATTTTGAGGAAATTCTAATGTTTTCTTCTGTATCCTCGCTGCCAATTACTGGCTCTCCATTGCTGTGTGTAATTTCTTCAAAGGCATTACTGGAAAAATCACAATGAGACCTTTTGAAATTTGCCTTTGTTTATTCGCAGTGGACTCATTTATAATCTATTATTCTTCCCAGTTTCTCTGTCCTCTACTCTCCGTGTCTTCAATGTCACTAGCAGGCTTGACCAACCAAAAGACAAACATCATTAAAAGACCCAGTATCTCTGTATAAAATGAATATTTCAAACCAAAGCCTTCAAATTAGGGCCAAGTCATCAGAGTTTTGACATCAAAAAGTGGCACTGAACACTGTGGACAGAAGCCTCATCCTGGAGAGCAAATGCTTTTAGTATTTTTTATTTAATTTTATTAATAAATTAACCGCATGCAGACTGTTGGCTGTTCGTAATTTTACAAAAGTCCTGGGGGTCTTTCTAAAGAGCAAATCTAATCAGAGCAATATGTTGTCATATTTATGTATGTGTATATTTATATTATAATATATATCTGTGTGTGTGTGTGTGTGTGTGTGTGTGTGTGTGTGTGTGTGTGTGAGTATATTTGCAAGATAAGCTCAGAATTGTGAGAAAGTCATAATTCTGAAGTTTATATCTCACAATCTTTTTTTCTCATAATTGCAAGAAAAAAGTCAAATTTGTGTGATAGAAATTAATTGCACAATTACTTTTTTTTTTTTTTTTTTGGAAACAAAAAAAAAGGAATTGTGATATATAAACTCAGAATAAAGGGACGGGGAAATTATGAGATATAAACTCAAATTGCCAAATATAAACTCAGAATTGTGAGAAAGTCAGAATTCAGAATTTAAAATGGCAAGTTTATATTTTGCAAATATGCAGTTATATCTCACAATCTTTTTTTCATAATTGCAAGGAAAAAGTCAAAATTGTGTGATGGAAATTTCACAATTACAATTTTTTTTATTTAATTCTGTGAAACTATATACTGTAGCTGATTTAATTCCAATGTAAAACGTAATGCAATTTAAATGGCATTAAATTTGATTACACAAAAATGCATATTTAGATTCGAAACAGAGAAAGTAAAAAGCAAAATGAAACTTTAAAAAGAAAAATGACAAAAATCACTTTTTTAGACATCTGGATTATTTTGAGCATTGTGCTATTAGAAAAACCATCAGAGAATCAGATTACAGAAATCTATGTAGTGTATATACAACTTTTTAAACAGCAAGAAGACATCAAAGCAGTTTTTAAAAAACACTATACTCTT
Organism: Carassius carassius; assembly: GCF_963082965.1. NCBI lineage: Eukaryota > Metazoa > Chordata > Actinopteri > Cypriniformes > Cyprinidae > Carassius > Carassius carassius. Next base: position 5,158,404 of record NC_081785.1, read on the forward strand.
GCCGAGTCATTTTTTTATTGAATCAATTTATGTTTCCATTAAACTCATGAATAATGCAAAGAAACTAGATGTAGTGTAAATATTGTTTCATTGCAGTCGGAAGCGATAGCGTTCTTTAATCTTAATTAGACTTGAAGTGATCTATATCTGATTCATGAAGAAACTTTTGCCTTTTCTTGGCACATTAGCCCAGACCTGCAGTGAGAAACAGCAGAAGAATGACCTTAATTTATAAGAAATATCATCCTTTTGAAAAGCACAACATGAGGTGTCGTCATAAAGTATACAGACACCACATAATAAATTGTCTGTCTGTTCGTCCACTACATAACGGGATAGTTAATTAGAGAACATCCTTGCCTGAGTAAGTACTGTATATAGTACGCTGCTATAAATTGTGTTTAGTGCACTTTTCTCATATTATACTACTGGAAATGGTGGCATTTGAGTACTCAAAGTCTAACTGAAAGTGCTGGCCTCTAAACTTTATACTTCCTCCACATATATATATATATATATATATATATATATATATATATATACACACACACACACATACACAGGAAAAACATTTTGTAGATTTTGTATATTATGCATTTTGATTATAATTAATATATATAATTAAACAATTAATTACAAACACACACACACACACACACACACATATATATATATATATATATATATATAGTTTTTCTTTTACACAATATCATACTACTACTGTATATATGAGCAGAAAATGTCAAATATATATTGTAAACATTATATCAGGTCCATCAAAAAGGGATCATAATAATTGGGGGTCCTTGGCAAAAGCTTACAAATTCCTGACTTATGCTGGGTACACACCAAAAGATAATCGGTCTGATTTTGGGTCGATTTCCCCCTTTCCGACAATCCTAGCTATGTCCCGATTATCTTGATGGTTCTACAGATTATTTTATCCGATTTTTCCTTGGTGTGAGGTGTGTTAAGAGTGTCCAAACCTGATCGGAAGAACATCGGAGCCGCCCCGATCGCGAATCGTAAATATTCAACATGTTTAATATTTACAATCAGAAATCCTGATGTGTGGGGTGAACCCCGAGGACAAACGCGCGCACGCTCTGGAGATTATCACGTGAAACGAAACAATATCCAATCAGAAGGTGCAAGATGATGGAAGACGGAAGCAGTCATGGCGCAGCACAAATTGAAATTGATGTGGACAGCAGAGATGGAGGATGAGCTTGTTGATTTGTGGCAAGAGCACAAATATTTACACAACGTTTCGTGTATAAAATCATTCCAAACACTATCATTGCAATTTCTTCCTGCATATCGTCTGCCATGCTTATTCTGAAGTCTCGCGAGATTTTGCAAGATTTCCTGTGTTCACAGTCGAGGCTGGTTGAAAATCTGTTCGTGTGTGGTGTGCCGTCTTTGTCACATCATGGCACACCACACACTAAAGGAGCAAAACGGTTAAATTTAGGATTTTTTATCCTCATTTTTGTGGTCTATCACATTTTGAAAATCTTATAAGATGTAAAAAATCTATTTGTGTGTACCCAGCATAAGATCATAGTCCACAAAAGTCTTCAGTATTTTAACGACTCAATACTTCCCATGAAGATGAATATAATAACCCAGTCTTTGATTTCATGCTTATGCTGCTGAGCAGCTCTTACATTGCAGCGGTACAAAGAAAACTCATATCTCAGCCATTCTGCTCACAATCGATACACAAGTGTTGAGTGGAGACACAGACAGATCAATGCAGCAACTGCAGCTGTCCATTTCTTGAAGAGAATCCAGTAGGCCCAGTTCTGATGGATTAAGCCACAGTTTTGGGGGGGGGGCTTTCTTCCACTTCAAGAAGTCTGTCATTCGTCATGTTGAACCTCAAGGGGTAACGAGGATGGAGTTATTTTGCAGTTCATTTAAAAAGCAATCAGAACCCATCTCGGCCAATTAAGCTGTAAAGCAATCAGTAGATGAAGGATGTAGTGTGTTGGTACCGACAGACCTGAGCAATGCACTAAATAACAGATATAGAATAGATTTTAGACAACACCATACTGCGATGCGTTCATGCCATGTCCGACCTTGATTTTTAGCAGTGTAATCATAAGTACACAAGAATGAAGATGCACTGTCCAAGATGCTGACCGAGGTTCTTCCAGGGTGCAGTGGCATCTGGCCATAGAGGTGAGCAGTTGGGCTTGGGTTTGTGCTGGCTGAGCAATTTTCCATTGCAACACAGAGGCCCCAAAGGAACACGGGGGTAAGCTCATACAATGCAGCACAATGTCCAGTTGCAGCACAGGCATCATTACTCATTTGGAAAAACTAGACTTAAAATAGAGACAGGCTAGTTAAGGGCACTTACATTGCTCATCTGAGGACATAATCACATCAGCAACTTTTTACTAATTAAATGTGTTTTGTTTCGGTGGCATTATAACCTCATGATGGCTGTAATTCAGACAGACAGACAAATTTCATTTTATGGCATTTAGCAAATCAGTTTTTCATATTTGTTTAGTTGCTTTGTAGTCTCAGCAGCAAATAAAGAAAACCAATTTTTACAGAAAATCAGATTTCTGAAAATGCTAAAATGTTCAGGGCACCATTTAATGTCATACACAATGAAGCCAAAACAGTAATGCCTCTGTCACTAATTTTGTTCATTTCATGGGCTTAGCCTCACAGCTATGTTCAGAACAGCAAACTACCATATTGTAGCTATACAACAGCATGGTATACTTCACTGTGCAACAGCACCCTAGGCTTATTAACATTTCCCACAATGCAACGCATTGAGCTTTACCTTATAGTTTGTAATGTTGTGCTTTCCCTCATAGTTAGTTGGTTTGGTTCACAGCTCCTTATCGGTGACTATTTTAAATCCATATATATATTTATTATGAACAAAATTTTAAATGCATATAAAAATATATTAATTTCTGATATATATCTAGACATTTTTTTTTACTAAAGTGCCTTCAAATGTCACTGACATGTTTTGGAAAATTGCTCCTCTCCACCTTTTCATGCCAAAAGATATCCATCAAAAGCCAGGTTGGCTTATCTCTTCCCAACACCCTTCATTCCAGAGTGATCCGTCTCTTTAGTGTGAGGAAAATCCTCCCTATCAGAGGCTTTAAAAGCTTCTCCTCCATTCACGTTCCTTAAGAAGAGAGACAGTTTTATCACAGCAATTCATCTTAGTTTCCCTCTCTCTATCTCACGGGGCCGCTGGAACCCACATATCCAACATACGACATCCAACCCTTGCTAAAATGGGTCATCAGCCTTTCCGCCCTTATTCTTTCAGAATCAGCTTTTGTTTTGTAGCTTTTTTGTCTTTAACAGAAAGATGCACTCTTCTGCAGCAATAAAAGCATACATTTTTCAAACCTGTAAACCGCTTTCATGAAGAAAAATAGGCTGAATTCAGTAATGGAGTTGGTTCTCAAGGCATCACAGGACCCTTTTTCCCTGTTAAGGGTCTGGGTATAGAATTGATAAGCGTTTGAGAGTTCTTGTAATGAGAGGTGAGTGAGTGGCTAGCCTGTGTCAAAGTGCACTTTGTCTGTCTATACCATTAGAATTTCAGTAGTATTTGAATTCCCAGGCAGACTGCGAGGAAAACACAACTCATCTGTCAGCGTGACCAGTATTCATACACGGCACAGGGAAGGACCGGAGCAAACAAGAATATGATAAAAAAAATTCTGTCTGTTAATGGTGGTTTCAAAATGTGGCTGAATGCAAACTTAATTGTAATGCTTCCTTCAATTCTATGTGATATTAATAATAAAAATACAAATATTTTGCTGAGGCCCATTAAATGAGGGACTGGGGCTAGTTGTCACACAGGAAGTTGCCACAAGGGCTGTGCGTCAGTAACTATATTGTTTCAAATCTACAGTCCAGTTACAAAACTGTGTTTTCTTTAGCGGTAACTTTACTGGTTTCAAATATCTAGTTCAAAACTTAAATTTCATTTGAATATTTTTAATAGATTTTGTCCTTCAAGCCTATGGTAGCCAATTTCCACTGAATAAAAGGAAGAAAAAAGGTAATTGCGGCCTTTTATCTCACAATTCTGACTTTTGTCTTGTAATTCCAAGTTTACATCTAGCAATTGGCTGTTTTCTTTTCTCAAAATGGCATGATTTAAACTCGCAAACCCTGACTTTTTTCTCTGAACTGAAAGAGAGACAACTCGCAATTGCAACTTAGAAAGTCAGAATTGCAAGACAACAGCACTTATTTGTATGGAAGCTCGTTTTGCCACCGAATAAAAAGTAAAAAAAGACAAATATGACTTTCTATCTCACAATTCTTATTTTATTTCTCACAATTGCGAGTTAAATCACTAATTATAGCTAATTACAATTATTTAAAAAATAAATTTTAATTAAAATTTTTGGTATTGAAATAAAATATTAAATGAAAACAAACTAGAAATGCTGTCTTGGCAACTAATTAAACTAAATATTTTGAAGTTGAAGTACTAAAATTAACAGCGAAATAAAAATAATTTAATAATGAATTACTTTTTATTCATATATATATTGAACCCTAAAAGATTTTTGTTAATACCTCCTGGAAACTCAAACAAAAAACACACTGGGAAAAATTACATTAATTATTATTAATAATAATATCATTTACTGCTTACATTTTACTGAAAAGCCATTGAATATCATGTAGCAGCATATGGGTCCCACTGTGACAAAAGGCCCAGACAGCTGGGCAGAAAAGGTCAACATGAGTTAAATTACTTTTTGTCTTGAGCAAAAACTGTGGAAATGTTCCATGAAATCCCAACAAAAATAAGAGTGGAATAATAGAATAGGCTTTGGCTGTACAATAACACTTTTGAAGCTTGACATGTAAAAAACAACTGCCTCGGTTTCTTTGTGCCATATGATTCACCCATGAATGACTCTTCTATGAATTGAGTCTAAATAAGAGAGTTTTACCATACAGTGCAGAGCACTTCAGAGACATGGCCTTTAGCATTCACATGTCCTCAAACATGGCAGTCTGGACATCAAACTCATCTATCACACTTTAGAGAAGCTATTAAACCTTCTACTACAGCATAAATGTCAACTGTGTCTTTGTGTTTCCCTGCTGTAGTACTGACCACATTATCTTGACTTTCAGCAATGAAGTGATGTTTATCAGATGTCCAGAAGTCAACAAACTGAATTGGGCACCTATTTAAATGAATCCCCTACCTTATATGCCTTAGAAAGGAATTTTTGCTATCAACGTTATTTATTCACATTCATTTACATTAATGCAATATTTATGATTGGGAAGTGCACCTGTTATACACTATTATCTACATTACAAGTGCATTCCTGGGGTTCGCAAATGGATCTCTCAGCGGGGTTGGAGACGGGGCCGAGGGCTCTTTCTCCTCCCTTACCTGGGAGATCCATAGCTCAAACTCTGGTGTCGGAAGCCCGCCCCGCGGCTTCTTCCGCCCTGGGGGAGAGCTCATTGCTTCGTTGCTCTAGCTCCGAGGAGTTAGATGTAACGGGCAGTGAAGGTGACACAATCAGGGGGGAAGAGGATTCGCCATCTCTTTCCCCAGCATATGAGGAGTTGGTTGATGTATTAACACGAGCTGTAGATAAGTTACACATATCTTGGCCATCTGATAAACAGAGCACTCATCCTAAAAGCAAATTAGACGAGCGTTTTCTGTTTTCTGTTCTAAAACATCTCCTACATCACGGGGTCTCCCTTTTTTCCCTGATCTTCACAGTGAGCTGTCTAGATCGTGGAATAAGCCATATTCATCACGTCTTTTCAGCCCTCAAGTGCGCATTTATTCTGATATAAGAGGGCTAAAAAAAATGGTTATGAAGTGATGCCCCGGGGGGAACAGACGCTCGCGAGCTATCTTTCCCCTGGTTCAGCGTCATCTATTAAGAACCCGACTTTGCCCACGAAGCCTTTAAAGATCACATCTAATTTAGTGGGTAAAGCTTACACAGCAGCAGGTCAGGCTGGAGCTTGCCTTCACTCGATGGCTTTGCTTCAGGCTTATCAGGCTGAGCTGCTGGGGGAGTTAGATAACAGTGAGGGAGTCAGCCGTGACGAAATTCACGAACTTCGTCGGGCTACGGATTTATCTCTCAGGGTGACTAAAGAAACAGCACGTGCTATTGGTAGATCTATGGCTGCTTTGGTTTCTACAGAAAGACACCTTTGGCTTAATCATTCAGATATTAAAGATAAAGATAGATCTTTTCTTTTAGACGCTGCCATTTCTCATGAAGGTCTGTTTGGTGATGCTGTGAATGAAGTGGTTGAAAGATTTCAAGAAAATAAAAAGCAATCTGAAGCTTTTAAAAGTTTTCTCCCTTGCCGATCTAATTCTGATGCTGCTGGGTGTGCAAGGCAGCCCCAGCCTTCATGCTCCTCATATCGTGTTTTTCAAAAAGAGAGTGTTGCGTCTCGCGCTCCTCCTCAAAAATCACGGGGACTGAGCTAGCACTCACAGCCAAAGTAATCTAAGCAGAAGCCGGATCGGAGGACCGTTCTTCTCGCTAAGAAAGCTTTGGCTCAGAAGAAAAGGTCCTGACGCCAAATGGGTCAGACCTGTGAGGGCAGCCCCAACCGAGACGGTGCGGTGTACACCTCAGTATACGGTGCCCGTCTGGTCTCGGTGCTCTCACGGGGCCGTCCTGCCAACCCCGCCACCCTTGGTGCCTCGGGGCGCAGCGGTCTCCAGCGGGTCTCTGGCGCTGTGTCTCTCAGACGCTGCGTCGGGCTCGCTCCCTCTGAGGGGGGTTTAAGAGCAGTTAGCTCCGGTGGTTCCTGCGTTTCGGCTTCAGGTCCCCGCACTAGCTGTTCAAATTACACCAGAGGCCAGCCTCGAGAGGCTGGTTCCCTTAGTAGAATGTCTGACAGAATGGAAAAGTCTGCCGAATATATCTCAATGGGTCCTGCAGATAGTAGAGAAGGGTTACAGAATCCAGTTCGGTTCTCGTCCCCCTCGCTACAACGGGGTGTTGCTCACAGTAGCGCATCCCGAGCAGGCTCTGGTCATGGAGCAAGAAGTGAAATCTCTTTTAGCGAAAAATGCTATAGAGCAGGTGTATCCTCCCGACAGGGCATCGGGTTTTTACAGCCGTTATTTCATTGTTCCAAAAAAGGATGGAGGGCTGCGTCCTATTTTAGATCTTCGTCTGTTGAATCGTACAGTTCAGAGATTAAAATTCAAGATGCTGACACTCAAACAGATCGTGACTCAAATCAGATCCGAGGACTGGTTCGTCACGATAGACCTAAAAGATGCGTACTTCCATATCTCCATCCTCCCTCAGCACAGGAAGTTCCTAAGGTTTTCTTTCGGGGGCAAAGAATACCAGTATCGGGTACTTCCCTTCGGTCTAGCTCTCTCACCCCGCACATTCACGAAATGCGTAGATGCAGCTCTGGCCCCGCTCAGGCTGCAGGGCATACGTATTCTGAATTACTTGGACGACTGGTTGATTTTAGCGGAATCAGAACAGTTGGCGGTTCGGCATCGAGATGTCGTCCTCGCTCATATGCAGAAGTTGGGTTTGAGGCTAAATACCAAGAAGAGTGTGCTATCTCCATTACAGAGGACCACTTTTCTTGGGGTGGTATGGGATTCGGTCACGATGCGAGCCGCTCTTTCGCCCGCTCGTGTAGCCAACATCCTCACAGCCACATCAGAGCTAAAGCTAGGCCAGTCACGCACTGTAAAAGAGTTTGAGAGATTGTTGGGTCTCATGGCAGCAGCGTCTAATGTGATCCCCTTTGGCCTGCTGGGCATGAGACCTTTACAGTGGTGGCTCAGGACCAGAGGGTTCTCCCCGAGGGGAAACCCACTTCGTACGATCAAGATCACGCGACGGTGTCTCCGCGCCTTGGTCATATGGAGAGAACACTGGTTCCTGTCCCAGGGTCCGGTATTGGGAGCTCTTTGTCATCGGGTTGCCATCTCGACAGATGCTTCCCTAACCGGCTGGGGAGCGGTAATGGAAGGCCGCTCAACTCAGGGTCTGTGGGAGAGCCATCATCACTCTTGGCACATCAACTGCCTGGAGATGATGGCGGTCTTCAAAGCTTTGGGGCACTTCCTGCCAGACCTGAGGGACCATCATGTGCTGGTCCGCACAGACAATACATCGGTGGTCTCTTACATCAACCGTCAGGGGGGTCTGCGCTCGCGCCCACTCTGCAAATGATATGGTCCCTGGGGAAATTACGCTCTCTGAGGGCAATGTATATACCAGGGACTCAGAATATTTGAGCAGACACCCTGTCGAGGCAGGTGCTGAGGTCAGGGGAATGGAGGCTTCACCCCGAGGTGGTGGAGATCATATGGGAATCTTATGGCCAAGCAGAAGTGGATCTGTTTGCGTCTCAGTACACGACGCACTGTCCACTATGGTTCTCCCTTACTCATCCAGCCCCCCTGGGGTTGGACGCTATGGTACAGACGTGGCCAAGGCTACGTCTGTACGCCTTTCCCCCTGTTGCTCTGCTCCCAGGAGTTCTGGAGAGAGTCCGCCAGGACGGAGTAAGTCTACTTCTCGTAGCTCCACACTGGCCGAGTCGAATCTGGTTTGCGGACCTGATTCATCTCCTCGACGGTCCTCCCTTGGAGATCCCGATCAGGAAAGACCTTCTATCTAAGGCCGGGGGCACTATATTTCACCCCCGGCCAGAGATTTGGAAGCTTTGGGTGTGGCCTCTGAGGGGGCGCAACTCATAGAGAGTGGTCTCTCAACTGAGGTTGTGGAGACCATTCTTAGCTCCAGAGCTCCAGCTACGAGGAAACTTTATAGACTCAAATGGAATGTTTTTTCTTCTTGGTGTTACCAACATCAGTGTGACCCTGTCCACTGCTCTGTTGGCTCAGTTCTTGAGTTTTTACAGGACCGCTTCACTTCTGGTCTATGTCTATCCACCTTAAAAGTTTACATGGCGGCCATTTCGGCTTTCCACGCCCCAGTGGGTGGTGCATCTCTGGGTCGTGACCCTCTTATCTCTCGTTTCCTTCGTTGCACCTTGAGGCTGAGACCTGCAACTCGTACTAGAGTGCCGGCCTGGGACCTGGCTATAGTTTTAGAAGGCCTTTCTAGGGCTCCTTTTGAACCCCTAGATTCTGTCTCTGAGAAGTTTCTTTCGTTTAAGATTACCTTTCTCCTTGCTATTTCATCCCTAAAAAGAGTCGGAGACCTTCAGGCTCTCTCGGTTTCTCCCACCTGCCTTGAATTTGCACCTGGGATGGTCAAAGCATTTCTCTACCCTAAGCAGGGATACGTCCCTAAGGTACCGACCATTGTTCCGAGACCTATTGTTCTGCAGGCTTTCTGTCCTCCCCCGTTCGCATCATCGGACCAGGAAAAGTCTAACCTCTTGTGCCGGGTGCGAGCATTGGACACTTATGTTCATCGGACTTCTTCTTTTCGGAAATCCGATCAGCTGTTTGTTTGTTTCGGGTCACCTAAGATAGGTCTTCCTGCCACTGAACAGACATTTAGTAAGTGGATAGTTGGGGCTATCCTTCTTGCCTATGAGTCTTCTGACCTACCGTGCCCTTTGGGGGTCATAGCTCATTCTACTAGGAGTATGGCGGCCTCTAGAGCCTATTATCTGGGGCCTCTCTTCAGGATGTTTGCGATGCGGCAGGCTGGTCCTCGCCACTCACATTCGTCAGGTTTTATAGCCTAGACCTGGACGCTACTCCCGGGTCTCAGGTTTTTAATTCTTGAGCCGTTGGTTTTTTCTGGCTGACACTCAGGCACTTGTTATATGGCGGTTTGGGTATTCTCGTTCCCAAAGCGTTATCGACGCATCGTCTCTCCCTCGATGGGGAACGTCTCGGTTACGTCTCTAACCTCGGTTCCCCGAGAAGGGAACGAGACGATGCGTCTCCCTGCCATACTTCCTTCGTTCCTGTGATCGACTTGCTTCAGCACTGTCGAAGCTAACACCGGTTGCTCCGGTTGGGGTTTTTATCAATTCCTGGTCGTGACGTCACTCCTGACGCTCACTCTCGCCATTGGACTAGTTGACATGGATGCTTCAGACGCACTCACGCAGAATGCGTTCCCAAAGCGTTATCGACGCATCGTCTCGTTCCCTTCTCGGGGAACCGAGGTTAGAGACATAACCGAGACGTTTTGTTGCATCCCGTCACACTGAATACTTGCACTGTCGAATGGGTGCACTTGTTCCAGGACCTCATAAATTACAATTAAAGCACTGGTGTCTAGTAACATCGTCTGATTTGAGCACTTATAAATGCTTGATCCTACTTTCTGGAAAATGTCCCAATCTCAAATGCACAAGAACAGCAATCTCTTAAATAAATGTTGCTGTAAGTAGAAATGATGGGGCTAAAGGAATTGTGGAATTGTTGTGGAGGGAGCTGGGAAAAATTGAATGTGAATCAGTGTTATTTTATTATTATAGTTACTAGTATTTGATTATAATAATAAATAAGATATTCATCTCGTTTTTTAATTTGTTAAGCATTTTTTTATTCATTTTTATTAGTTTTTAAATGTTTATATATTTTTTATTCAATTTTAATTCAGTTTTAGTTAGTTTAGTACATCAAGTTAAACTAAATAAAAATAAGATATGTCATCTTGGCAGCTAGTAGTAGTAATTTTTTTATTTAAAATATAAAGTTTTTTATTTATTTATTTATATTATTTTTAACTAATCAAAATCGAGAAGAACATTTTGGGTGCTTGGGCCCTAATTATCAAATCATAAATGACTGATATGCTCATAAAGAATTTACCAATACCCACTTTATGCTTAGGCAGTTCCTCATGGCAAGCTAAAAATGAACTAATGCATCAGTTAAAAATGTCTTTTGTCGGAAGCCACCACCTATCTGCTTGCTTTCTTATCTGTCCACAGGAGAGGAAGAAGGATTTTTTAAAAATGTATTCTCCAACAATACTCCAGGGAAAACAACAGAGTTCGACTCATATGCCACAACACTTAGCTTTCGTTACATCCTGTTGCTGGGCCAGGTGTAAACATGGGTGTTAAGCGTCAGAAGGAAGACTGTTATTGGGAGTTGGCATTTCTGTTCCATCCTGTTAACAGCTGGGTGATTTAATGCTTCTTTCCTTTCTCGCTTGCTATTGGTGATCTCAGAGCATCCTCTCCCTTCGCAGAATTTACCTTGATCTCCCGCTCTTCCAAGGGTCTGACTTCCAGATCAAAGATCATGTACCTGTCATTAAAATTTCAATTACACTAAAACTGTGCTCTTTCCCAACTTCAATAGGAATGCCCATCTGTCAGTTGCCAATTTCCGCTTACAACATGAAAAGCATAAAATGTATTTTCTCTTTGCAGATCAAATCCACCAACCCTTTTATCTTTTAATTGGCAGAGGTGGAAAGAGTACAAAAATATTCTACTCAAGTAAAAGTACCATTACATTAATGAAATTTTACTTAAGTACAAGTAAAAGTACCAGTCTAAAAATCAACTCAAGTAAAAGTAAAAAGTAGCTCATTTAAAATTTACTCAGAGTAAAAATTACTTAGTTACATTTTAACAGTGGGAGGGAGTCAAAAATGGGACAGGCCAAGGGTGTCAAACTCAGTTCCTGGAGGGCCACAGTCCTGCACAGTTTAGATATAACCCTAATTAAACACACCTGATCCAGCTAATCTAATCATTTAGGTTTATTTGAAAACTACATGATATGTGTGCTGGAGCAGGGTTAGAACTAAACTCTGCAGGGCTACGGCCCTCCAGGAACTGAGTTTGACACCCCTGGTATAGGTCTATTAATCTCAAACTAGTTGTTTTTAATTAAAGGAATCAGTTATTTAGAATAATAAAACATTTGGGCTGTTACCAGGCAAATCAGTATCAACAAACTCATCTTTTAATGCAGAGGAAATGCAGAAGATTCATCGGAAGTGGCATTTAGATGTATTACACTAGTGCAGGACAAGAATGCATTTAACCTGCAGTTACAAATGCATGAATAATGTTTTGATATACAAAACATAAAATGTTGAATACTCATTTGAAATTATAAGAAATTAATTATTTAAAAAAATCAAAATATACTTTAAATGTGATATTAAAATGGCCAGTATGTGTCAGCAAGTCACTGTTAATAAGTGAGTCATTGCGATTGAACCGAATCATTTAAACGGTTGATTCATTCAGGAACGAAACACTGTCACGTTGCTCAGAGACGCAAAACTGTGCTTTGGTGGCTGTGTTTGGAATTATTTTCTGTTTTAGAAATAGAGCTAAAAAAGGCAATATGGTGTCTAAAACGCAAGTCTCTTAATTAACTTGTTTACTGAACTGTTATATATATATATGTATGTATGTATATATTCATGATGATTTTTGGAGGAAAAGACGGCATTCTTTGTGTGATTTTGATTTAATGTATGAAATTATATAAATATGTGAATTTTCTGCCCCTATATCTTCAATTTTGTGATCATTCTAAACATAGGCGCCGATTTATGTTTTTCTCCGTGGGTGCTCAAGGGCGCAAGCCATTTAAAAAATAAAAAAATAGACTAGGCTATTAAAAAAATATTGCATTTCAGAACCTTAGGCTAATGGACAGCGGCCGATACAAACACACACAACAGCGTCACTTCTCAAAAATACAAACAGGATTGGAGATGAAAAGTTTAACTGACACGTAACCGCTAATGCGTTCAGCTTCTTGGGAAATTAATGTTTTGTAAATATTGATTAAAAGACTATTGCGAAAGGACAGCGTTTCCATTAACCGATTGTTGCGACTAAAATAATGAGTTTCTGGGAATGTCTACCTCATTTATGTTTCGAGGTTTCTTTTGATAGTGGCATGGCTTTTCTTTGAGGTTTCGAATCCATTATTCATATAGGCTAAAAAAATATTTTTTTATTTTATGTATTGAACAAAGAACTTGTATTCTGTCCAAAAGTAGGCTACTTTTGTGTCTATTAGTTTTTCCTCTTTTAAACCGTATATAGGCCTATACTTGAGCAGAAAAATGTTCCCATTTAAACCCTGTTACGAACTTTAAGGAGTCTAGGGAATGTACCGTAACATTTACATATTAACGTACTGCTGGGTATGAAATGAGGTGGAAGAACATGACAGACAAAACTTTGAAAGAGAAAAAATACTGGACGTTTATTCACAAAAAGCCAAAGCCACTAGATCCAGTAAAATAATGTCGATATATCAATATTAATAGGTTTGGCTTTTTTTATAACAAATCTGTCCATTTTAGTCTGATTAATGATTAGTGATTACGGAAAGCATTAAATGATTACATACTCGCACGGCACTGTATAGTGGGGGATGGGACGTTTTCAGAAACGCTGTGATTGGTGGATAGGATATGGAACATGCATGCGACTGGTTATGTCACTGTCACTGACAACAACATAACCAATCACAGTGTGGCAGACGCTTCATAGCGCCAACTGCAATGTTTAATTTTAAATAAATGTAGCTTACTGGCACACGTGGGTGCTCATTTTCCGTGGGTGCTCGGTATTTTCCGTGGGTGCTCCACGGTATCGGCGCCTATGATTCTAAATGCATTTTAGGAGAGTGAATCACACAGTGAAAGAACGCACTATAAGCGCGCACATCATTAAAACAAAAAATATGATATTATCGTAGATGATATATATAGCACACTCCTCACCACTGTCTTTTTGGCTAATTTGTGCAAAACCTCTTGCTAAAATGTCAAAGCTTCATTTTAACCACCAATGCAACGATGCAATTATTTAGCTTACCTCTACATTCTTGCGAAGGGTTGATGTCTTGTCGAGATTTTATAAGCTGCTAGTTTGGTCTTCCTAAGCAAGTACAGCTTACACTGCATAATAGAGCATACATATGGCCAGGGGTTCACTTCATTTCCTTCGAGTTCAACTTCAGAATATGACGGGGTTTCGTTTTCAGCGGTGTTTGCACCACTAACGCCTGTTTTGACCGTCTGCATCTTTCTTGTGATTTTAGCGCCAGTTTGCCCTCCTGCCCATTATTTACTGACGTAGTTTCCAGGGAGCGATTTTTTTTTTTTGTTTTTTTGTTTTTACTCAGTAATTAATGTGTTTTAAAATGTAGCGAAGTACAATACTTTAAACAAAATATACTTAAGTAAAAGTAAAATTACAGATTTAAAAAAATACTTTAAAAAGTATTAGTACACAAAAAAGCTACTCAATTACAGTAACGCGAGTAAATGTAATTCGTTACTTTCCACCTCTGTTAATTGGACATTTCTAATGTAAACCTCTTTTTCTGCCAACTTCTGCCCAGTACCGAAGGTAGGCTACTAAATTTTCTACCTCTGTGTTCCCTTGTAGTGTTAAATATAATACTTATAACACAATCTTGTCTTCATAAAATAATCACTAGTCATTTCAGTGGCAGTCTAGACTCATTTGGCACCCCAGGTTAAGAAATGTAAGATGTTTGATCTAGTGGCATAAGTTTCATTTAGCAAGGAGACCCTGGGTAAAAAAATAAAAAAATAAATAATATTTTAATATGTTAAAATATATAAATATTTGTAAAAATTATTTAAAGGGTCTTTGTTTTACAGTATTTTTGTACATTTCCCAAACGGTATATACATTTGTCAGGCAACTGCATCTAACCATCCAGTTATGGCAGACCTCCAATAATAAATGTCAAAATTATAATAATAAATGTGTTTATTTTATATCACTATTTAATGTGCTCTATTAAAAATAAGTGTGCCAATCTTATTTTAAGGTATGTTGCTGTATGGCATATTTAGGACAATGTAATTCTTCCAGCTACAGAATAATTAAACTGTCTGTGATCATTTGCTCACCACCCTCTAGTGAGCTTCAACCGCTGGACTGCTGGAGTCATAGAAGTCAGTGAATTGGACTTGAGAACCAGATCAGTTTGTATTTCAGATAAATCAATGAAACAGATCTTGTTAACTAATTAATTGGTTAAAAGATCTGACTCAAAAGAACAAGACATTCATTGCAAATAAGGAAAGTTGAGGTAGATCTCAGCATTTTGAGGAAATAACATCTTGTATTTTGATGTTCATCACACAAAGCTATCATATGACCGACTACTTTTATATTACTATAGCATCTTTTTTGAAGCTCCAAAATATGCTAAATAAATATCATTGCATTCCATTTATTAAGTCTCCGGGTTTCTTTCTATGATCCATGGACAAATGTCATGCAAAACAACATGAAGGTGAATAAATGATAAGAGAATGTATAGGTGAATTATCCTGATGACTAAGCAAAAACTATAGCGTGTGTAGAAATGTTAAACATGCTTCTATCGGTAATTGTCTTATCATGGTGTTCTATGCAGAGCGCTCAATTTAGAAGACACCTTGGCCTCTAGAGACAGTCCTCTTGATCATATCGTAAGTCTGGGTGACATTTCCAAACTCGGACTGGTGATTTCTCTGTCTCAAGGCCCTCCTTTCATTATGTCTGCCTAGCTGCCAGAGTCGAGCTGGTTTTATGAGTTTCATAATTCCCAGGCCTAAAAGTGGCCTGGGGGTCCATAAATGTCTGGCTCTCCATCAGCTATGCAACGGGACAAGTGCACACCCTCTCAATGAGCCTCTTTTGCCATGGCAAAACTAAAAAGCAACCTGATGGGGAGCAAAAATAACAATATAGATGCTACTCTGACATTTTTCTCCTCACTCCTGCCAACCATATTTGGTGTTTTATCCCGGCTGCATAAATTTGTAGTAATAATGTAACTGATCCCTCTTGAGAATAGTCTTGAAAGGTGAAGTCGAGAGAGGTCAGTCCATCAGCAACAACTTGAAACAGCTACTTTAGCTAACTGGCTGATATCGCTAAACACGATCTGGATTGCTCTGAAAACCGGCATTGTTAGAGCACGTTTGCTATTACATTTTAGATTTTTTCAGTCAGCAGGATAAATTGACAGCCACTAAACTAAAGGTCATCCACAAAATTGTCTCCACAATATAGGCGCTTTGCATTCCTTCATACCTCCCATAAAAATCCAAGACAGGTTGTTTATGCCGACACAAATCCTAAATGATGGCTTTACGACAAGCTTCATAAAGAGAACCGGAGCCTGAGCTCATCGATTTACGCATTTGCTTATTCATCTTCGACATTATGCGACCATCCCTCTGCTTCTCGCTGCCACACACTGTACCAAACATAAACCATATTTTAGACATAAGACATATTTTTTTTTTTTTGAGAATTCAGTGTTGTCATCAACATAACATTGCAAGCTTCTACAAAGTGCAAAATTTAGACAGCATTTTCTCCTTTATTTGCTATACTAAATGCAATTACAAACCATTTTTTGGAGAACAATCAAATATTATTGGAGTAGGTTTTACAAGAAAAGACCATTGAAGTTTTTCCAACATCAAAATTGTACATTTAATTCCATGCATTATTTAAGAGTTCTCTGTAATTGTTTGTATAAAATAAATTTTAAAAAAATCTGAGTAGATTCTATGCATTTGTGTGTGTGTGTGTGTGTGTGTGTGGTTCATTGCATTTTATTACATTACATTTTCCACACCTCCACAAAAATTATTCTCATGATAGTCAAAGTACTCAAATTACATGGCTTGGTTGATTGGATCAAGTCAGGTCTAGAGCAAATATGACAATCACACTTTGTACTAATGCTGGATTTATGAAACTGAAATGACTGTTTATGCGTTATTCTAGACTTCCTTGATTCTCCCAGCTCTCTTATAGGCCTATAAACGAAGACTTTTGGCAATATCCTGAAAGGGAAGATTGTAGCTTCTGTTCTCATTTCTAAATGTGTCATAGTCGTAGATTTGTTTACTATAGTCAACCCCAGACATTTTCTGCGCAAACACTGTGAAAAATGAGCCAGTTTCTTATAGTGTCTCCAGCAGCTATTCCTGCCTGCTATCACAATTAGATTAACACCATCGTCATTATATGTTTGTCCCTCCTACTCATCCACTATTGTTTAGAGAATTCACTGAGGTGTAAAGCTGCTTTTGCCAACTAGTGCACTAATATTACAGTAACAGTATCATGTAATCACATTCATAAAGTACACTTGGTGGGGACTACAGCTGAAGAAAATGATTAAAATCAGTGCAGTCAAAGTCATTAGATGTAAAACGTAGAAAATGTAAGGCTATAATTAGCAGTGCTGTCCAGTTTATGCACTGAACTGCAATCATGACAATTTCCTTTCAGCCCAGAGCTGTGAAAAATGCTATAGCAAATCCAATGCCATGTGTTTGATTACAAAGGAAATCTAAATATATTTGCAAATATAAATGCAGTTGAAATCACTTGATAACAGTGTCTGCCAAATGCATCGATGCAAAATGCCACCAATAAGAACGAAGGAATTTTATTGAACAATTCTGCATGACATCGCCACTACAAAGTGGCAAAAATAGGCATTATTGCTATGAATATGTAATACATAAAAAGCTGAATTACCAAAAGCTAAAATAACTATAGCCCGATACATACAGTAACATTACCAATGATATAAAATTACTCATACTTTGACATAATATTTTGACCAGTATGCCCACTCTTTGCATACAGATTTTTCTTTAAATTCAAAATAAATTAAGGAATCAGCCTCCGATTTGTGATCTCCTCATGATGATGGGTGCATGTGAGTCTTTGCAAGCTTTAGGTGTGAGGATCTAAACCTGCAATGCAACATGTGGGTGGCTCATAACTGGCATTATAACAGTGTGAATCATAAAATGAATCACTCAAAGAATTTAATCTTTAACAAGCACACATCTGTGCCTGGCCCATAAAATGTTAGTCATTCATTTTAAACAGAAAAAGATACATTTAACCTTAATTGCACAGAATTTGTGATTCACTTTATTCATTAACCCTTGTGCCGTCCATAATTACAAAATTTAAATTTTAAGATAAAACAAAGGAAATTAAGACCAAAAAAATGACTTGTCGTCTTTTGCGTAACATAAAAGTTGAAATTTAATAAAATATCCTTTCTTGTTTTATTATAATGGAAGCGAAACAGAATAAAGCATGTCAAGCCAGATATGTCAGAAAACACCATACAAGTATCATAAATGCATTAAGTCAGATCTTTAAAAATAAATTTCTTTTAAATTAATTTAAACTTTTAATTTAAATATGTTAATTTGGTTCACTGAACCATTTATGAATGAATAATTCAGACTGATCTGATTCTCGAATTCAACTTACTAATACAAATATCTCTATTGAATGCAACTGGATGAAACAACAGAGAAATGTTATTCAATATTTTTCCTTTTGTATTCCACAGAGGAAACAAAATCTAAAAGAATCCTTTCCAGGTCAAAATGAGCATAACACAACATGAGGGGTAATCTTTTTTACACACTTGCATTTCTTAGAATGATATTTTCTCTCTGGTCAGTGACTGGCTGTCCACAGTCCAGCAGCAATAAGCTACAGTGCGATACGTGGACTAACCAGCTCCTACATTATGTTCTCAACTCCCCTGAGGATTTTGCTAGAAAAAGTCATCCATCAAGAGGCGATCAGATAGGGGTCTCAATGACTGTATGGTCAAGAACTGCTCTGCATTGTTCCTCAAACACAAAGCCAACGAGTAAGGCAAGGACTCCTGGATCTCAGGAGAGCTCATTATGTCATTAAGAAGAGGACACAGTTCATATCATGCAGCACTACTGGTGATATTTTTCATTAATAGAGTTACAAATACAAAGGAAAAGGTTTGGAGTTGGTTATCCTTCAGAGACTATTATAAGCAGTTTAAGCACAGTACACTTCAGCAATCAATATGTCAGAATAAATGTACATGGTTGGGAACATTACATGTACATTCATTTCTGAGGTGTGTCCTTAATGTGTCTCTTTGTGGTTCACCTCATTTCTAAGCATGTTATATATCCACATTGTACACAGAAAAAAGGTTGTTTGTGAAAGAAGTCTATTATTTTTTTGATCACAAAACTATAATATTGTGAAATATTATATTTATTCCTGTGATGCAAAGCTTAATTTGCAGCATCACTACTCTAGTCTTCAGTGTCACATGATCCTTCAGAAATCATTCTAATATGCTGATTTGCTGCTTGAGAAACATTTCTTAATATCATCAATCTTGACATCAGTGGTGCTGCTTCATATTTTTTTGAAAACTGTGATACTTCTTTTTCAGGATTCTTTGTTCAACAGAAATGTCAAAAGAACAGCATCTATTTGAAACAGAAATCTTTTTGACTTTACTGTCACTTCAGATCAATTCATTGCTTACTCAATAAAAATTTTAATTTCTTTCAAAAACGTGCCAAAAAGTATTTCATATCATTCAGAAATACTTTCATAAGTTATTTAAGACACATTTTCTGAAAACAAGTCTTAATACCTTTTTGGTAGATTTATCTTGTTTTTATGGAAGTTCAGTATCTTCGTCTAGTTTTTCATGAAAAATATCTGATCAGGAATTTTAGATTAAAAAGATTAAAAGATAAAAATAATTGCACAAGCAAGCAGCATAATATACTGCACCTGAAATACATTAAACACAATCCGAAATGAGTCATTTGTGTACAGCAGTTTTTTATATTAATGGATATTGTGAACCTGCATTAAAATGAGTTTTAAGCTTTAATGTTTGAAAAAAATAACTGAGGGCTATTGTTTGCAAGGGTTTGTTACTGCTGTACTACTAATGGCCTACCAATTGCCACATTTACAGATAGACTTTTTTGAAGTCCGTCCAAAATTTGAGTCATCAACGTAAATGAGATTCAAAATTCCTCTCACTTCCCACAGATAAATAGATGACTACAGATCATGTAGGTCGTTTTTCCTCACGGGAGGCTTGACAAATCAAATAGAAGTCACAAACATTTGCTTTGGATCTGCCAGGATTTACGTCTTTTCTGTAATGTGTCATACTGCCTGTGGATTCTGATTTTACTGTCCCTGAACCCTGAGGATTTCAAAGTGATGCTCTTCTGCATGTGGTATGATTAAAAGGCTGCAACAGGTTTCGTATAAACAATTTAAATCCTGACAGCCATACATCTCTTCTCACATGAGAGCAATGGCTTCCAGTTGAAACCAGTTGAAAAAAAAAAACGGTTCACCAGTTCTTTTGCACTCAATGTAATGTCATTGGCGATTATTCAAGTCTTCGAAACGGTTCTCAGTTCAGTGTACGAATAAATGTCGAAATAATTATTATTTATTATTGTTCTGCGTAGTTTGAAGAGAAACATTTTTGGATCTTTATCCCGGATATATGGAGTCCATTTTAACGACTTATATATACACAAAAAATTTACATTTTGCAAAAGAAAATAAAGGGGGGCGTGTACAACATGCCTCCCTGGAAGTGAAGTCATCGCCCCGAGACACAGCTCACTGATCCAGGTCCTGTCATGATGAACAGAGACTTTTGAGTGGATCATTTCTTTTTATTCAATAGCATTAAAACATTCATGTTTTCGTTTTATTTGCTTTATTGATCGACAATGACACAGAAGCGATTGACTGCACTCTAGCTTGCTCTCCCTGTTTACCATTGAAGTTAAAGTTAAAACATTACCGTCTACAGCCTCCAGAGGGCGCTCTATGCTGCTCAGTGCTCCTGTAGTCTACACTGAAGACATAGAGTGCCCTTTCGCGGCTGTAGACGGTAATGTTTTCTCTTGGTTCTTGGTTCGAAATAAATGCGACTCATAGTCCAATGTGACTTATATATGTTTTTTTCCTTGTGAGGACGTATTTTTGGACTGATGCGACTTAAACTTAGGTGTGACTTATAGGCCGAAAAATATGGTAGTTGGACAAGTTAATAAATTACATTTGATTTGAGAAATCACCTTAATTATGTCGGGGGGGGGGGGGGGGGCTGTCATTTGAGGTACCTCTGCCTCTGCGCACCAACCATTTCAAACCCAGCCTCCAGTATTTGGGCCACGCCTCCTTATTTGCATACACTCCCCAATCCTCAATCCTCAAATGCCCAATCCTAAATCCCCAAATCCCCAATCCTCAATCCTAAATGGCTAAATGATTAAATGCCCAATCCTAAATACCCAAATTCCCAATCCTAAATCCCCAAATGCCCAATCCTAAATGGCTAAATGACCAAATGCCCAACCCTAAATAGAAAATGGCAAATCCTAAATACAAAATGCCCTATCCTACATACCAAATGCCCAATCCTAAATACCAAATTAATTTTCGAATTGGACTTTAAGTTTAAAATTTAGATTTTTAGATTTGGTTTAAGACTTTTAGTTTTAGACTTTTAGTTTATAATCTGACACAATAATTCCTCCATAGTCGGCAAGGCAAGCACTTCTTCCTTGTTTCATGGTGGGTACGTACTATGCTTCAAAACATAGGTGCCGATTGGCTACTCTGCACAAATGAACGCTATCTATCGATCTGTGCTCGATTGCTCTTCCTTCATCCTCCAACTACCCGGATGTCTGTCTCAGTAGCCTAACTTGAAATTGAATTTGAGAACTGAATCTGAATTGTGAGAAGTGAATGTGAAGATATATAGAGTTTAATTTTAAGTGAGGATCAAATTTTATTGGACAAATTTTATTCGACTACAATTCAAATTCAGTTTTTGATTAAATACAATTTCAAATTATACAATTCAGATTCAGTTTTTCAATGCAGTGATTCAAATTAAACAATAAACTTTCAAATTATGTTATTCAAATTCAGTTATTCAATACGATTATTCAAGTTTAGCAATTCAAATTCAGTTTCTGGTGGCACATATTTCAGCCCATAGAACACTTACTTGAGCGCTTCAGAGTTCTCTCTCCATCAAGCGATCTGTATTTGTAAATAGTGTATTTGACGCTCTGTAAACTCTGTGTGAAGGCACACGACTCACCGTCGCTTTGGTGATAGCGCTGTTTTTCCCATATGCAAAGAGAGAGAGTGAGAGTCTTACCTATGGGCAGAAATATGTGCCACTAGAAACTGAATTTGAATTGCTAAACTTGAATAATTGCTTTGAATAACTTAATTTGAATAACATAATTTGAAAGTGTATTATTTAATTTGAATCATTGCATTGAAAAACTGAATCTGAATTGTATAATTTGAAATTGTATTTATTCAAAAACTGAATCTGAATTGTAGTCTAATAAAATTTGTCCAATAAAATTTGATCCTCACTTAAAATTAAACTCTCTATATATCTTCACATTCACTTCTCACAATTCAGATTCAGTTCTCAAATTCAATTTCAAGTTACTGAGACAGACATCCGGGTAGTTGGAGGATGAAGGAAGAGCAATCGAGCACAGATCGATAGATAGCGTTCATTGGCGCACAGGAGCCAATCAGCACCTACGTTTTGAAGCATAGTACGTACCCACCATGAAACAACGAAGAAGTGCTTGCCTTGCCGACTGACTTGACCACCATGGATCCGCCTGGGACAAATATGGTTATGACAATTTTTTTTTTTTCACGATCTAACTATCTTTAGTTTAATGTTGTAGCTGTTTTGTAGAAACGGGGGAAATTACATCTTTCTCGAGATGTTGCAAACACAGTAGCTATTATCCCACGTTTTTGTGGTTATGTAGCTCTGGTAACAACATCTTTGCTTGGGATTTATTATTTCTAAGCATTTGCCTCTTCCTCCGGTGAAAATGTTGTTGCCGCCAAGTAGACTGGTCATGTCTTCAGCGTGATTATTTACGAACTACTCCTCGTGATTGTCATTGTCAAGGTACTGCTTACTAAGAGGAAGAGAGAGAGTAGTAAGCTTGTATGTCTCACTATGTTTTTACAAGGAGACAACTCAGAAATAGTAAATTCAACATATTTGCTCACAGATGCAATACCTTCCCATGGTCCTGTTGGGCCCAGTGCCCAACATCAAACTTTAGTATATTTTTTTAGTCAATAAAAAAATGTCAATATATTGTCGCATTTTAGTTAGATATATCCCTCCAACCATCTGTCTCCCCACCAATGGATTAATGCATTGACCAGTTGGATTTAATACTTTTTAAATTGACTGAGCTGTTACCATAAAGGCTGACTGTGCTGTGTGATATACATTTATTTTCAACAGTACAAAGGTTTTTTTTTTTTTGGTTGTCACTGTTCCCATATGATTATTATTGATCAGTTAGTCCTGACCATAGCAAAATTGCTTTCTCTCAAAAGTCCACTTTTTAACTTTATTGTACACATTTTTACATTTTAATTTTATATTATATTTCATACTTGTGTTTTGTCATTTCAGCAAAGCTGACTTCATTCCTTCAACTTCAAAACAAAAGTGAGCATTTCTAGGTTTGTACGCTTCTATAGTCTCCTTCAAATGTAAATAACCTAAGCCTCTCAAACTTTTGGGGCCAAGTACCTCATATCATGTCAAAGAATCCAGGGATCACCTGTAAGCTATGATCCTACAGAAGCAACAAAAAAGTAAATGGCACAAATTTGCAAACACACAATAGAGAAAGAATAATTCACGTACATACACCACAGTTTCTGAGAAACAAGAGGCAGGTGAAAGAATTTAAAGCAATGTTTGAATGCAAAATAGACTGAGTTGAACAGATTACATTTATGTCTGTTTAATTGTTTTTATAACAACATATAAACATAAATCATAACTTGATTTTGAAAGATTTGTAAACCGATGCTCTACGGTTAACAATGATTTTTGATGTTTCCTGCTTCTGATGTCTTCTGACCCCGTTCTGCATGATGTCAAGAAAGTCTTCCAGCATACTGTACTGTATATTACACCGGCAGAGAGGAAATAATTATTGTTATTATATTACAGTTCCTAAACATTTTTATATTTTTATTTACCACAGAAACTCTGTCCCGAGACACTCTCGAGTTACGTTGAGACTGATGATTCCCCAATCTTACAATATGGACTTCACATACTGTAGGATGAACTGTTTCCAGTTTCAGCAAAACAGCAAGGATTCATTAATGGATGACTGCACCTTAGAACTCTTCACTAACACTGCCTGCATCACCTGGGCCACAGAGAAAACAATGTTACTGCCTGTACATGGCACAATTAACCTTTAACCTTACAGCTGAATCAATGCAGTAACACTGTTAACTATTATTGACATTGTACCAAATGTTCAGACTGAATATACAGAGGAGAACTGGTCCCCAGTGTTTTTGGTTAGTCTGGTTTCTCCAAAGGTTTTTTACTCCATTATCAACATCTTGCAGATTTTTCTTTATTAACCACTGTTGCCTATGGCTTGCTTGCTGTCTGTATGACGACTAATGCATTTAGCACCAACTATTAAAATAGTGAGGGTGTTTTTGACCATATAGACACAACAGTATGTCTTTCTGTAAAGATTCTTTGAAATGTTATGTATTTCGAAAAATGTATAAATGGATTACATTGATAGTGTGCATATTGCTTGACAATTTATGTGTAAAAAAAAATCAGTAGAATTATTATTATAATGTACTATTTTATGTACTGTGTTATGAGTTAAGGTCAATTACAATTGTAATTTCTGTCATCATAATTTAAATAGTGTGATAATTACTGTATGATTTTCTTTGAAAACAATAGTTTCTTAAATAATAGACAATCAGTAATTACAGTACATTAACTGCCTGTAAGCAAAACCATATATAACAACATAATTAATTATTACACTTATTACGACCACTGGCACGGCACCAACAAACCAAAACTCAATGGTAAAATCTCATGTGCCCTCCAGAAGTTTGCGCTCTGCAAGTGAACGACACCTCGTGGTGCCATCCCAAAAAAGTTCTAAATCACTCTCACTGACCTTTTGCTGGACTGTGCCCAGCTGGTGGAATGACCTCCTGATCTCTATTCGTACAGCTGTGTCTTTACTCATTTTCAAGAAACATCTAAAGACTCATCTTTTTCGCCAGCACTTAACCAACTAATACTAGCACTTTCCTTTTCTTGTCTTTCATATTTAAAAATAAAAATTCTTATCACACCGGATCCATGGTGGTCAAGTCAGTCGGCAAGGCAAGCACTTCTTCCTTGTTTCATGGTGGGTACATACTATGCTTCAAAACGTAGGTGCTGATTGGCTCCTGTGCGCCAATGAACGCTATCTATCGATCTGTGCTCGATTGCTCTTCCTTCATCCTCCAACTACCCGGATGTCTGTCTCAGTAACTTGAAATTGAATTTGAGAACTGAATCTGAATTGTGTGAAGTGAATGTGAAGATATATAGAGAGTTTAATTTTAAGTGAGGATCAAATTTTATTGGACAAATTTTATTGGACTACAATTCAGATTCAGTTTTTGAATAAATACAATTTCAAATTATACAATTCAGATTCAGTTTTTCAATGCAATGATTCAAATTAAACATAGAACTTTCAAATTATGTTATTCAAATTCAGTTATTCAATGCAATTATTCAAGTTTAGCAATTCAAATTCAGTTTCTGGTGGCACACATTTCAGCCCATACTTACCACGCTGAATCGACACGCTACATGTGAACTATATTCTTTGTTGTTCATTTAGAATTATTCAACTTTTTCGAACAAGCAGAAGATAAGCCGGTTTCCCCGGTAGTGGGCGGAGCTAATGAGCAAATGGCAATTTCATTGGCGGGCGCTCATCTATTACCATCCCTGTTTTGATTTCAGCAAATCAGTTCGACCGAACCCAGCAGCTCATCAATCCGTAGTGCATTGTATATTGTTAGTATGGTAGTAGAATTAGTTGTAGTATTATCTTTTAATAATTAATATTATCTATTACTTTTTTTTTTACAGAAACCCTCAATGACCAAAATATCTTAAGCATCACCACCAGTCTTAAGTTAATTTTAAATGACAAATATGCGTTCATACACGGTTATCAAGTTTTATTTCTAATCACTAAAGTTCTATCATTAAATAGTGCTTAATACCATAATATAATGCCTGACTGACTGATTAAGAAGCTAAGATTTGGAGATTTAAGATCACTGGAGGGGAAGTAAAATGAACAGTAAATAGACATGATGAGATGGAGAACCATTTGCCACATGTTCAGCCAGCAGGAGGTTGGCAGTTATGGTCAAAAGTTTGTGTCCTCCTCACACACATCCTACAGCCATGGTAAGAGTAAATCGTACTGGCCAGCACAGATATTCCTCAGTGACAGGGTGACATTACCCAGGCTCAACACAGGTGTTCGCTGACATGAAGCTCACTGTATTACCTATTCATTATTCAGCACTGGCAGGCCAGGCTTTTAACCATGGGCCTCCGTCAGCACAGCTGGAGGCCAAGATGAAGCTGAGGGACCCAGATGACATAAAAAGTCAGCTACTGGAGTCACCTCAGCATCAGTACAGCTAGAGCATCAGTAGACACCAGCATGAAATCCATTTAACCCAAAGTGAAAGACAAAACTTTCATGGAGACACTAAGATCTGAACTATAGTATTGTAATATAACTAATTCACAATATGACTGTATTCCCTGCTATCAAAATCAGTGGGAGCCTATATGATTGACTTGTACTGGTTGCCGGATTCTCATTCAAGAACATTGACAGCCTTTACATCCCTGACTCACACTCTGTAAATGGACCGTGACACCTTTCTGCTTGCATCATGTCATGCGGCCTGATGGATCATCTCCCTGTCAGCAATTCTTATAAATGGTAACACATCACTTTACATACGTATAAAACACATGTGGTGCATGACAACAGGACATGAGCAGAAATTGTAGCTGCTGTCAACTTCACACATAGACAAACATCTTCTTAGCAGATGCTAACACTGTTTGTTCCTATATGTTTGATACAAAAATCACAAATTTAAAATTGTTATATTGTACCTCATTAAGCCCCAAAACAGATACTGCCAGATTTATTTTGCTCACATTGTCATTTGTTCTCAGGCATATATAAACTGTTTATTATGCAAAAGAAAAATATGTAATAATATGTAAATTAACTGATTCAAGAAAATATACAAAATTATATAGATGTTTAGATTCATACACATAAATAAACAGAGTGGCAATGTAACTTTTGAAATAAAACTGCAACATTTTAGGGCCAGTATATTCCAAAAACTATTTCCTGCTAAGTTAAATATGCAAAATTGCTTATATTTCCTGAAATTAATGATGATCATTGTACGATCCCATAACACTGTGCTGCAGATAAACATGGAGGGTTCCCTTCTTTACTGCTTCTCCTGAAAGAAAGAAAAAAAGTCATCCCTAAAGCTTTCTACAATCATCACACACATAAACTATCACACACATAAACTATTAATTAATGTTCTTCTGCCCCCATGTGGTAGAATTAACACTAAACTGAATCATCTCACATACATATGAATAAAAGTATTCTAAATCAATGTAGGAAACTACACCCTGAAGAACTCAATGGATGAGGGTCGTTACAGACTGCACTGGCAGTGATGATGAATATGCTTTCATATGTAACCATCAAAAAATATTTAACTTGAGTAATAGATTATTTTATCAGTCAGAGTATGTGCAAGTGGCCATTAACAAAAAGAAACTAACAAATGGTGGCATCTCAGAAGATGATACAAAGGTATGTTGAAATATGCATGGTTCTGAATAATTACCACATTCTTAAATGATACATCAAAAGACTACCATGGAATGACCAAGCACCAGAAGTACATAGCATTGCCATAATCAGAACCTTTTTTTTTTTTTGAGAACACAAAGTCTAGTCTTGCTTCAGTCAAACACTCAAACAGCCGAGATGTTTTAAATCCAATAGAGAACCAGAGTACTGGCTCACTATTACCCTGGGCACCTTTGTAAATAGAATTGTTATCGTTGGGTAAACAGAGAGGCCAGTGTTTCTCCAGGTTAACCAGAGCTCCATGGAGTGCATGACTCTGTTCTTGCTGGGAGAAGGATGATTTAACCCAGCAAGGTTGAACAAAAGGCAAAAAAAGGGGGATACACAGATTGAAGTTTCTGATCCTCTCTTTTTTTATAATGGGATATAAAGCCAACATCAGATTCATTAGTCTACAGAGTTCTGCATTTGTAAGCTATTGAATTGCTTATGAAGAAAATATCAGGGAATAAGAATTATTTTAATGAGAATGAGAACAAATATAAGATTTGTGTGGAAAAACAATAGTGAAATTGTTACTGCATGTAAAAGTGTTTTGTGACATCAGTTGAGCTCAAAAATCTAAAATGTAAAAATCTAAAAAATTCTTAAAAATTGCTAGCAATTTCACAAACAATTACAAAGAAACAGCAAGCACAACGTTAACTTAAATTCTTGCAAAACATAATCATTGTTTTATTTACAACTTTGAAAAATCAGTGGAACATAGATTCAGAATATTACTGAAACATTATCATGACAAACTGTTTTATAGATTTCAGTCTTTCTCTATACAAGTTTATGGGAGTTGTACTTGTACAATCAAACTTACACAGGAAACATTTGCCCGGAGGTGTTACCAATCTAACCACAGAGTGAACTGACCTGTCAGAGGGACTTTGAATACACTGCCAAAAAGACTGTAAGAGTGCATTCTTTATTTTGGGAGCAGAGGCAGCACTGAGCATTTCCTCCGACGCATTCTCCTCCGGTTGGGTCTTTGGAGAGATTCAGAGAAAGGTTTTAAATCTAACACTGCACTGGTGAGGACCCTATGAGGGAAAAATCTAATAAAACCCTTCGCCATAAACAAGAGAGGAAACAGCAGCCAACACAAACTCAGTTAAGCAGGTTTGAGAAATGTTTCAGAAAGCGCTATCTGAAAATGTAAAGGCCCAATCCCACCAGCATTACTCTATGCAATATCAAAAAAATCACCTACTTAAACAAGAATCCCCGCACTTAAAGAGACCATGTGAGAATTCAAATTATGGTGCACAATAAAATCATACAGTCACATACAATGACTATGATTTTGAGATTCATCTATTCTCACTGGGGACAACTGAGGGACTCATAAGCATCTATTAAATAAAGTTCAATCACATGCTCCAGAAGGGAAAACACACAAACATTCAAGAGCTTGAATGATAAGTCCAATTTGGTGAAACATATATTTAATAACAAATTATGGATTATGCATAGTAAGTGGATCATGGTTTATCAACATATAAAGATGTATAAAAGATTGTTTGCACATCATTGCCTGAATTTGGGTGCTTTAGTAGCAAAATTAAATGTAAGAAATTATCCAAGATGATGATGATGATGATGATGATGATGTTTTAAACTGATTGAAGTTATGATTACTGACTTAATATCTGAATGTGTTTTTCATCCTGCAGGATTATAGAAGGGCGTAAAAGAACGGGTGAACCATTTTTTTGATCTGATTCATGGAAACGAACTGTCCGAAACAAATTGTTCTTCAAAAAGAACTGGACTTTCCATCACTAGTGCAAAAGCAGATTGAATTTTCCACTCATTCCATTCATGTATATGTAATGTAATGTAATGTCATGTAATATGTATTTGTAATGTATATTGTGTCTATGTATTTGAAAAATTTTAGTGGACTGACTGTAAAGTATTTTTGTTGATCTACAATGTCTATTTGACCATAATAATATATACCAAATCTAACTCATATAAATATTACAGTATATAGAACAGTACTATACACACATTTACAGGTGAAGTCGAACTCGGTGACACCAAACAGCTTCTCTGTGCAAAAGGAAATCCTTCAATCCGAAAAGCCCTTTGAAGTGTCCAGTTTTCAGCACTTCAGTTTGCAATGACTCTTTAATATGGAGGCCATGATATATCCTGTTTGGAACGCACCCTTGGTAGTTGATCATGTGATGCGTAGAGTGTGATCATACATGTCAAAGGGTTAAACTGATCGAAAGTGGCAGAGTATATATATATATATATATATATATATAAAACTGTTCTTATTACCTTAAAATCTCATGGGATAATTCAAGTAAATATATTAGGTGAAAGAAGTTCACATGACAAAAAAAATTTAGAATCCCTGCATTACATGTCAAAAATTAGCTTGAAAGACAAAAATACATTGTTAAATAACCTAATAATTCAAATAAAAATGAATGTGTTCATCAGTAGTGGATCCAGTGCTGAAATGATGTTTTTGTAAATCCAGTAGTCAAATGCTGTGTGGCCTGTCAGTTTTCGTATTTGTGTGAATGTCCACAAAACTGGAAGGCTATATTAACAGTAGGCTATTTTTAGGAAGGGACATTTAAAAGAAAAAAAATGTAAATTATGAATATATATTCATATGGGGAGGCATATCAAGGCCATTAGTTTCAGTTAAACCTTTATTTTCAAGCACATCGTGGTCGAAACTCCCACAGAAACCCCTTGTATATGTGAACAATTATTTTCTTCATCTCTTTTCAACACAAAATGGCAGCTCTGAGAATGACAAAAAGAATTCATTTTAGGCGGATTTGTAGGGCAGGAATCAGGTAGACGATCGATTTTTAACAGCGCACGGTGGACAGAAAGTAAGAACGTGTGTGGAGGCTTTAAAAGAACAGGATTTGATCTGCTTTCTCTTCCTCCCTCTAAACCCTCTCCCTCGAACACAATCACTCTCTCATTCTCCTTCGGTCTCTCAGGCTACGAAGTCATTCTGGGAGGCTATTAGCACAATCAGACAGCAGCTGCACACTTGGCTGTATAACAGGTAAACACAAACAGGATTAGACTTGGCAGAAATGTTATGGGTTACGCTCCTGAGGACAACTAGCTTGACAGTTCACTTTTGACGGCCCAAGCGTTTCCCTCAGAGCACGATTGTTTGCTTGTAACAGGCTTTCACTTGTGCAGACACAGAAGTGTAAGACATTGATTATGGTCCGTGCGTCTCTCATTCAACCATTGTTAGTTGAGCTCCGACAACCAGGTATATTCAAGGTCTGCTATCAGACGGAAAGAAAATCGATCAGGGCTGATTTTGCTTAACCTGCAAACCGACATCAAAATGCTACTGACACAAGGCAGTGGTAAAAGACTCCCTTGGTTTGTAGTGTTTTCCAGCACGGGAAGTATAAGGACCTCAGGACAGTCCGTTTGCAAACTCATACAAGAGAGCATCTGCAAAGTGATGAATGTGCATCTGGGGCCACTGAAGAGTCCAACATCAGCAAATCAGACCTACGCAGTATGTGGTCAAGGTAAGGTGAGCACATAAAAGGTGCTTAAACAGGAAGACAACTTTGTTACTTCCTTTCCAGTCATTTACTGTGCCTCCAGGTGACAGGGTGTTCTGATAGAAAAAGTCTTAAAACATGTCTGATTTAGCTGCTGTACTAACACTAGTATACAAAACCACAGTGTCAGCAACTTCCATACTTAAAAAAACGTTTCATAAATCTCAACCATGCACCGTGACGAAAATCACCGCAAACTTGTTAAGAGTGAAATTGTGAGTTGTGATTTTGTGGTATACGTCAAATTTCTGTGATCGTGTCCAGGAGGGTGAAGCCGGACTTGAGTGAGTGCAGGTTTGGCCAAAGGGACGGATCTAGCTCTGGTCAAATGGAACGTCGGACTAAATGCTCTTACACGCATAAGCTCTGCCACTCAAGCGAGAGACATGATGATGTATTACCTCTGGTGCTCGGGTTCCACTGGCAGCGAGCTCACTGAGACTTTAAACACCCCCTCCAGCACCAATTACAATTTAGGAGCACCTCTCGCAAGCAGGGGGCTTTTCTTTTCAAGCTTCTGCCATTGTGAAATGCACGCAAAGCTTTTTGTCAATCCCTCACTCCCCAATCTGTCTACTCATTCAGGTGCTGTCTCACTCCACCTTTAACAATCACTCTTTCCCCAATCGTCGCCTCTCGTTCCCTTTCACCAAACAGACAAAATGACTCTCCGTTGCCTACAGTCTAGAGTGTCTGTTCAGCAAGGGAACTGCAGTTTATGTGAAGCGGGGTATTTTATACTACATCATACATTATTCAAACCCCATTTCTAGAAAGTGTATCAAGTGAGCAGCATATCTGGTAGCATACGGCACAGTCTGCGTAGCCATTCCCGGTGAATGTGGTTTGGAAAGCAGAGCTTGTGAGTATTATAGTGTCTGATGTCATAAAGACGTCCTTGTGTATATATAACTTTCCCAGAATCACATTTGCCCATGGCATGCATCTGAAACAGAGGCAGATAAACAAGTCTAAAAGGGTTACTTCTCTCTCCTGATAGAAAAATGCTAATCAAGATTGAAGCAAACTGTGCAATGGTTTCACATAAAGTAGTTATTGAGTAGAGTAGACAAATGAGCAATTTGACATGTTAACGGATGCATGCCACACACTGTCTGAGACACATAAGACCTCTCATTGTTCTATACTACGGCTGCAAGTGACACTTATTATAATTGCTCATACTAAGTTGCAATGAAAAGGAAGTAGCTATAGATCCTTTCTTACGTATTGTGACGTGCATCTGAGTGAAATGCATTACCTAAAAAATAAGAAGTGTATGGTGTTGATTGGACGAAGGTAGATGACTGAGAGAAATCTTGCATGTCACCGTGCAGAAGTCTCCCATTTCACTGGAAGATCAAGTTGATATCATTTTGATTCTGGATTACAAGGTCAAAAAAATTATAGAATGAAATGTGGATTATGTATGAGTCATTCATAGATCAGGTGAATTTTCTTTTCATGCTGACGAATTTTAAGGAATTTGAACAAAACAGAATTCAATAAAACTTGCAGCTATAATTAGCTAATGATGCTTTTGGGAAATGTACCCTAACCCAGGCCTATTTCCAGCAACAAGCAATCATTCCACACTGAATGCAAAACTTCTGCTTAAAAAGACACAAATCATAGTGAATCAGAAGTTATTTAAAGCACAATTATGAAAAACACAATTTTGGACCAATGGGATTTTACAGAAAAAGAAACCAACAGATTGACAAATGGCCCCATTGCTTGTTGCAGTCATGACAGTTTGGGACAAAAACGTAACATTTATTATTAGCATTTATTACTTGTCGCTTTATAGTGGTTTCACACTGTTTGTGCTAAATAGTACCTGCAGCTTTATAGTAGAGAGTTGCACTATTACTATTCAAAGTGATAAGACTTTCATATGGCAGGCTAGAGCTGTATATAGAGACTAAAATACTACCATCATCCAAATCATTTTAATAGCCTCTACGCTGTAGCAACAACCCTAATCATGCTAGCAACCAGCTACACCCTGATGCAAAGCATTGTCACACTGTTGTAGATAATTCTAACATTTTTAGCTTTGTTGATGAAAAATGCTGATGGATACAGGTGCACAATTAAAGGTAAAATTTGTAAGATATTTGCAGTAAAATATCCAAAACCACTAGGCTAGTGTTATATATTTTGTCCAGCTGATTATTAACAATATCTCTAATGTTTTCAACTACTTGTAAATCATGAGAAAACAGTGTAAACAGTGACACAGGGCAGTGTAGTCACCTGTCAATGACGTTAGTTACCCTTTGTTACCGCCTTTACTGACATAGAAACCACATGACAACAGTGTCGTGGACAAATGCGGAAGTAGCTTCGCGACAAACTAGAAAGAAATGCCGATTTCACTTGTGTTTTACTCGACAGGTGAGTTGTTTTGATTCATATCTTTAAAGAAAATGTATGCTATTATAACGATCAACAAGATTAGTATTATGGGGCACACATGCCAAACGCGGGGCATTGCATCTCTAGACCCGCGCGAGGACGTATCTGATCCATAGTCTGATCCCGTCTTTGCATTGACTTTGTATGTAATCTACTCGCGCAAATCATTGAACTCGCATTTGCTATGTATGCCCAATTATTGTGTTTGAATGTACATGAGTGTATATATTTCTTGAACAATTTGTAATCCATGATTTATCTTTCCGTCTGATTGATGGCCGTCAGCGATTGGGTAGAAGACAACAAATCCCATCATTCCACGCTCCTTCTTAGCATCATCAAACCACGCGATTGTTATTGTTTTGGTAGTGCGCCCTCTAGTGGCAGGTCCTACAACCTTTACCTTTAATTAAGGAACTTGATCTGTTAGACATGCACTATTAAAACATCAACATTCAAGCATATGGCCAGTAGGCCTACTCATGCTGCATCAGTAAGTGTACTGTGTTCTTGATTAAAATAAATAATTAAAAAAGAAGCGTTTCAAGTGTCTAATGTAAATGGTTTAAAAACCACAACAACAACATACAGCAGCTTTTAAAACACTTAAGAATAATCTGCCATCGGAGAGCTGTACAGAACCATAGGTGGTCTTAAACACACAGCACAGTGACAAAAACACCTGCTCACCTGCTGCACTGACATTTATGCTAATTGTTTGATTCCATCTGTGAAGCAATAGAAATTGCTGAAGCAAACAGTTTACTGGCAAAAAAAAAAATCAGTGTTCCCAACACATCTTTGCAAGTCATGCATGTTAAACATCCTATAGCTGTGTGTAATTATTCCCGTAGTAATGATTTCATAATTAGTATACATAACCTCTCCACACATCCTTTCACCCAGAGTCTGATTTCAACAACCAACCCTTTCTTACAGTCTCATTAAGTATCTCATTTGGATAGCTGTATAGAAAATCTATACAGAGAGGTAAGGGTTTTCCAATTTGCCTGCGGCGCCCTGGCACAGCAGATGGGAAACTATGACTCAAGATCCCTGCACAGTCTGTGCTCTCTGTACTGTCTGCACTAGAGACGTGGTCATATGGTAATCTTTTATTCACATCAGTCACAAATAATAGAGTGTCAGCTACAATCCAATGCACACTGGAGATAATAGGGCTGGGCAAAATTCTGAATTTAAGAATTGGATTTGTTCCAATCCATGAGTATGAATTTGAATTGAATGCCCCACTGGATGTTGGAATTGGAATATGAGTATGAATGACTCAAAGAGAAGGGAATTGCAACTCAAAGACATAACAATCTTGAGTGTTCCATTTCAGTTTTTAATTTTTATTTATTTCTTTATTTATAAATATTAGCACATTTCTGCCCTCAGCCAGTTTTACGTTGTCTGCCATTTTCTCCATGCTCGAGCAGCTGTAGCCACAACAATGTCTCATAAGCAATGCGAGTGTTTTGTAGTTGATTGTAAAAGTGATCCCAGTAATAACTTTCTCCCGATATTAGAGCCACTGAGGATGCATCGGATGTCTTCTTTAATTTAGAACATATTAAATCATTCAAAAGTGACAGTTAACCATATAAAAGAATTATATATCAAATAAATGCTGTTCTTTTAAACTTTATATTTATAGAATCATGGACAAAATGCATCACTGCATTTTGTTTTTCAACAAAAATAATACGCGTCACAAGAAATGTTTCAGTATATTAGAACAATTTCTTAAGGATCATGTAACAATGAAGACCAGAGTAATAACCAATCAAGCACAGTAATATCATGGTTAGCAAGCAAACCATTTCCAAATGAAATGCTAAATTTACTTTCATCTGAAAATAGGACTGTGGACCACTGAGCAACAGTCCAGTTATTTACCCCAGGTGAAATTATTCTGACGTTTTTTCTGGATTTTTTCTGGATTTTTTCTGGATTTTTGTAGGAGTGGCTTGGATCCAGGAATGTGACAGCTGTAGCCCTTTTCCTGAAGACGTCTGAATGTGGTGACTCTTGATCAGGGCCGGCTCTAGGTTATTTGGTGCCCAAGGCGAGAGTCCATTTTGCCACTGTTTGCAGCTGTCAGAAATTATAGGCTGGGGCCCTTTAGAGGCTTTTTCATGGCCCCTGAGGTCAGAATCAAAAAGCAAGAGTTGATGTGTTCCACCAGATAGGCTTTGTTATGAGTCTGTGTTTTAAAGAGCTTTACTCAAAACTCAGTGATCCCTGTTAAAGTTCTCCTAAGAGGCTACTAGCTGCAAAGAGGCAGCAGACAGTTATCAGCTCCCATCACAACCGAAACTATGAGCCTCTGCCCTCTTCTTTTACTCTGCTGCCCACATCAGCTAGTATGTCCAATTAAAATCACTCAGCTTGGACCACTTCCCAGTTCAACTACATTGGCAAAGAGCGCTAACGTTCAGGCTGAGAAAGATGAAAATGAGAGCAAACTCATTCAGCCAGACTAGCATTATAGAAGTTTCTTCTTTTTTTAGGTTTGAAAGGTGAAGATCAGTACAAATCACTCGTCTTATTAGAAACAAATGATTTCAAGCGTTTTGTACGACTCAGAGGAGAAATATCACCCTTTCCTTAGAGACGATGGTAGCAGCTTGTGGATTGTTATAACAGCACTATTACAACTTTATCTGGTAAAAAAAAAAAAAAAAGATTATAATGCTAAATGCACGATTAATCGATTTTTGCTGATAGCATTCTGGCCTAACTGTACGAACACATTCACTCAAATTGCAAAATCCACAACCACAGAGACACACAGAGACAGAAACTCTATATTGTGAAAAGAAAATAAAAATCCACACAATATTTTCTAGATGCTGTGGTAAGGATATCAATAGCAAAACTGCAGTTCCAGCCAATTCTAATTGCATTTCATGTCAGGGATTCTGGGCTACTGTCTACTGTTTTACGAGGACCAACAGCGCTCTCTAATGGACATTTATAAAAGGACACCCTCTCCGAGAATTGGTGAATTACATTAAACTATACCTCCTCTCTTTTCACTGTCTCTGAAGACTACAAAAGGGTTTCGGGTTCAAACAGGCCCTGCTCCAGCTGCTTCTGTGATCCATCAAAGCACGTCCTGTCTTCAGTGCTGTTATACAAGCTATTAGCAGCAATCATATCAATGATAGCACCTTGCCTGATAGCCTGACCAGCTACCACATCCATATCACTGCCCAAAAAAAATTTAAAATGACAAAACTTTATGATTTAACCATAGTTAGAGCAACATTAATACTTACTATGTCCTTCATGTAACTGTGTCCTTAACATATTGTAAAAAAATATTAAATTCATACTTTTTACAGATTAAAATCATATTACATGATTTCTTTTGTCACAATTAAATCAACACTAGGGTGAATTCAAATAATTTCACAACTTTAGTTTGAGAGGATGTTGCCATTTTGAGAGCAATCCACCACCTCCTAACATAAAATAGACGGGAAGTAAATTTTAGACGTTTCCTTTTATCTTCCTTTAATTAAAATGCTTAAAAAAAAAAACAATTTTCTTTTCTTGGAAATATTGTCTTAACAGATAAACACTCAAACCTCAATATCACTTTCTATCCCACTAAAGGTACACGTTACAGAATTCAAATGATACTGCATGACAGGAATGACTCGTGTATGTGTCCACTTCACTGTGACAATCATATTTAGGAATTATCTAGAAAAACAGCAGGTGAGAGGAGTGAACCTAGAGGATGACATCAGGAGTGAAATATCAGTTCGTCCACAAATTCTTGGAAACCTGTTTGTATCCATAAAATAAATATTTTAATATTTGAGCTGAAAACTGTAGAAGATGACATACAATCCATGGAGGAGAAGCAACAACAGGAAAATGCTGTTCTGATGTGAGTATTCAAACATGTTGACTCAAGGGGGTCATGGGAAATGTAGTTCACATTGTTATTTGCTATTTGTGCCATTTACTCCCACCATTCTCATTAAAGCTGAAGTGCATGCATTTTTCAGTGCAATCATGGTAAGAATTTAAGGCGGGGCTATCTTTTGTTCTGACCAATGGCAGAATTCTGCCAATAAGGTCATTATTTTGTTTGGTACCACAGAAATTACACAGAAATATGATGAAAAACATGATTACTTCTTCCTTTGTAATTATATTTCAGTCGGGAGACAGAAAACATTTAAGGAAACAATTAAAATTTTGATGAGTCACAAAGGATGCTGTTAACAGAAAAACATTATGAGATTCAGTCATTGAAGGACAAAATTGTCCAGGTGGAAACAGCCCGACAGGACCTAAAAGAAAACATGAATCATGAGAGTAAAACATATGCTGAAAGCAAACATGCTGTGGAAAACAAGGTAGTCAGAGCTTCTTCTTTTTTTTAAAACAGGATATGCTTTCACAAAAAAAGCTGTTATTCAATTCATATTTTCCCTCTTTAGATAGACGAAATTGTTCCTAAGACTAAAGAACAAAGAAAAATCAATACAGAAACATGCAAGAAGCTGGATATCATTACATCAGAACTCAAGACAAGGAGGAGACAATCACACTGTGTGAAAAAGTAAGCATCTACAAATTTTGTACGTCAAAACAATATTACAACAATTTTGCTATGAGACTTTTTCTTATGGTTTGCTTTATTCATTCATCTGGTTTCAGCATATTTCCCAGTTGGAGAAAAACATTGCAAGAATGACTGATCTAAAATGATGTGCAGAAAATGGCTTCATGAGGAGAAAGGAAAGAAAGAGGAGCTTGATCGACAAAAGTGACTGATTTTAACATAAAGCATTTCTGTTTCATTCACCTCTGATCAACAGAAATCAGCTTTTGTTATTCATAATCAACAGGGATCTCATGAGCATGAACTTCTTGAATTGGCAGAAGCATGTGAGCAGAACGTTCAGGCCCTCCAGGAGCAGACGGTGGAGGTAGAGGGAGAAATCTTTGTGAAACTCCTGACACTAAACAAATGGCTGCTCCACAATACAGTCTTTTCGGATAGGATCAAACCCCTCAAATCTCTTTCTTTAGATGTCAGATCTGAAGCATCGATTTCCTGCCTCTGGACGGTCCCGCTGAGGAGCCATCACATTGAGCTTTTAAAATGCTTCCCTTCAAAGACACAATGTGCATAGATGACCTTTAATACAGCTGCGTGCTGGACTGCCCTTAGATGTGAGATAGTTCAAGCAGTCAATAGATGTGCACCTGGTCTGGAAACTTGAACATATATCTATCTATATCTCTCTCTAGGCTAGCGATGGTATAAGGAGGTGATTACCTGTTAATATTGTTAGCTAAAACCAAACCTGTTAAAAAAAAATTTCATTATTTAAAATAAAGCTAAAATGAAACATAAACATTAGATGAAAAACTATAATAGTATAGAAACAATACTAAAACAACACTGTTACCTGTGCAAAATTACATATTGGATAAAAGGGAAAACTATTATGAATGAAACTTACTGAATAAAAACAGTTCCTACATCAATAACATAAAAAAATTACCCAAGCAAAGCACACACACTGACAGATGATGTTACCGAATTACTGTACAAGGGGCAACATAAAGGCAGTGGGTTATACAACATACATCTGAAAAAGTTTTAATACAATAAATAAAACGCCAGTAATATTTCAGTAATCAGAATTACTGAACTTCGATTCACTACAAAATAAATATATAAATAAAAGTGACCTCTATAGCTTCAATATTCTGTCTGTCTTTTTAAACTTCAGGGTAAAATTAATTGTACTGAATTTAATTTATTCTGATTTTTATAAAACAATCTGGGCAGGGTGGTTTTCAGTACTGTATCAGTAATGAATATAAGAATTTTCATTACTATAACCTTAATAAGAATCACATTTGTGAAAGGGTGCTTCATTCCCATGCAATCCAATCTAAGTAGTTTAATATTATTTTAAATACGTATGTTATCTTAATATATATTGAAATGGCTTTAAATTTAAATTAAATTTATGCATTTAGCAGACGCTTTTATCCAAAGCGACTTACAGTGCATTCAGGCTATCAATTTTTACCTATCATGTGTTCCTGGGGGAATTGAACCCCCAACCTTGCGCTTGATAGCACAATCTCTATCAATTGAGCTACAGGAACACTAATATATACTAATATATAACACTTCAATATATTGTAATGCTTAATATATTGATTTTAATATATGATATAATATGTATTATAACAGATCTTAAAGAACAGATTTTGGATTGTCTTTCTAAGCCAGGGTGAAATTTAATCTGGGTCTAAGACTGTTACCTAAGACTGTTACCTAGGGAGCTGTGATATCTTCTCAGATTGAAAATGAGATAGAGGAAGAACAGAAAGTGAAAAGTGCCCTATCAGAGCCCCTCGCTAAACTGTCAGACATCTTCAGCACTCAGAGGATAGAGGAAGATGACATGATTGCTGAACAACACAATCTGTCAAAACGGTACATTTGTCTCTTTAGTGCTCTTTCTTCTTTGCTTTATCAAACAGAACATGAGCAAGTCTTATTTTATTCTTACTGTAAAGATATATCTTCTATTGGGAACTAAACTACAAAATGTACTTGACAAACAAATTGTGCACAATAATAAAATAAATAAATAAAAAAAGAATACATTTATATGCCCCAGATAAATTTGTAAATGTAATAAGATAATTAGCAAATTCCATAATAAAGAAACAAGATATATTCAAGATATATTCACTGAAAGTAATTGGAATAAATTTTATGAATTAGTTAGTATTTATTATTATTATTATTATTATTATTATATGCATAAATTTGCTTCTTAAGTAAATTGATCTTGTGATTGTTTAGATATTTTAACTGAATAACAAGACAGTAATACAGTTCATTTTTTGTTGTTGTCTTTTTTTTTGTAATGTAGGAGAAAATCAATTAATTAAAAAAACTAAAATAATAGAACGCATAGAATAGATATATCACTTTGTAAATTAACAAATAATATTTTTACTGGTTTAATTCATGTTTAAGTGTGGTTAAATGTAAAGATAAATTAACAACTTTTAAAATAAGTTTAACTTGATCTGCAAATTTAATTGGACCGTTAACCGTGAGAATTTGTTAGTCCTCCTCAAATCATTGTTAATACAGTCATGCTCACATTAACATTTGTGTACACAGGTCAGCAGTTGTAGCTGAGAGAGTGCACAAAGTCAATCTCACAAAACTCTTAAAGAGGTACACGAGGAGTATGCAAGGGAGATCAATGCAGGTCCGGGTCTGTTGTGAGCGCGTTCTCAACACTGCGGTGACGCTGCTGATGTGTTATCTTTGTTATTGGGCGCACCACAAAACACGTCAGCAGCATCATACATCAGCAGCGTCATGAACATGCTCACAACAGACCCGGAAGAGAAGGCAATGCTTAATAATTTTTGTTTCATTTTTGTTATTTTTGGATAAAAATGTATTTTCGATGCTTCATCAAATTCTAACTGACCCTCTGATGTCACATGGACTGCTTTGATGATGTTTGTTTTGTTTGATGATGTTTGTTTTTCTTACCTTTCTGGACATGGACAGTATACATTTACGTTTACATTTATTCGTTTAGCAGACGCTTTTATCCAAAGCGACTTACAAACGAGGACAGTGGAAGCAATCAAAAACAACAAAAAGAGCAATGATATATAAGTGCTATAACAAGTCTCAGTTAGCTTAACACAGTACACGTAGCAAGGGCTTTTAAATAATATAATAAATAAAAAGAAAATAGATAGAATAGAAAAAGAATAGAGCAAGCTAGTGTTAGAGGTCTTTATTTATATATATATATATATATATATATATATATATATATATATATATAAAATTGTGTAATACATGAAAAGAAATTAGAATACAAAAATATTATTAAGGTAGTTAGATTTTTTTAAAGAATAGGATAAGAATAGTTAGTGCTAAAGTTAGAGGGTCAAATAAAGATGGAAGAGATGTGTTTTCAGCCGATTCTTGAAGATGGCTAAGGACTCAGCTGCTCGGATTGAGTTGGGCAGGTCATTTCACCAGGAGGGAACATTTAATTTAAAAGTGACTTTGTGCTTCTTTAGGGATGGCACAATCAAGCGACGTTCACTTGCAGAACGCAAGCTTCTAGAGGGCACATAAGTCTGAAGTAATAAATTTAGGTAAATGGGTGCAGAGCCAGTGGTGTTTTTGTAGGCAAACATCAAAGCCTTGAATTTTATGAGAGCAGCTATTGGTAGCCTGTATACCGAACATACATTTTTAATGGAGGGACAGAAAGCTCTCGGACTAAATCTAAAATATCTTAAACTGTGTTCCGAAGATGATCTCATGGGTTAGTAAAGTCATGAGGTTGAGTCATTAATGACATAATTTTCCTTTTTGGCTGAATTAACCCTTTAAGGGCAACTTTTGGGTGGTTTTAAATATTTTATTAAATTTAAAATGGATTACGACTATAGAAAGTATGGTAACAAGGTTTCAAAAATTAATGCATTAGGAAACATGAACAATGAGCACAATAATTTATTCATCAAGTCAAACACAGTTGACAAACATTCATTTTCATAGATCTGATGGCCATGGATGTAACACACCACTATGTAAAACATCACGTTGAATAAAACTCTAAAACGTTAATATCTCTAATCAGTTTATATTCCACACATCAATGTTGAACTTATACATAATAAATATACATGCTTAAAAGAAATCATTGGTCAAGCTGCATGTAGAATTACATCGCAGCAAAACAATTGTCATTTCACATGCAAATTTTTCATTGCCAGCATACCTTTTATAGTGTTAAGCTTTTATCATTTAACATGCATGGGAATAAATACATACATATTATTATATTTGGCACAAAAAAGTTTGTCATATGAAAATGGTTAACATTATTTCAGGGCTCTCAGGAAATTCACAGGCCAGCTGTCTCATATATAACACAAAAAATACATTGTACATTAAGACCGATTGTTGATTTGTTTCTATTCTTGACAACAGATAAAAATCACAAAAAGTATCAAAACCTAAATGAATAATATATCTAAGTTAGCATAAATTTACAGAGACATTGACTACTACTTCGCTTTCAGGATTTAAAGAAAAACAGTAAGTAAAAGAACATTCTTTACAAAGTATGTCATTTGATCTCTGTTCAATTCAAGCAAACAAATAGACATAAAGGAAACTTGATGGCATCATACTATATCACAAGCAACATGACTAAATGTTCTGTTTATAGCTCTTTGGTGTCTGTCCCAAAGGTGTCATTACATTGAAAGTCTCTAACGTGAGTTTGAGGGAGGTGATTCATTAGTGTCCATTTCCACCCTCTGACAGAATTCGGTTTGGCTCTGTGAACCTGGCCGTCAGCAGGTAGAAGAGAGCAGGTCCAGGCACCAGAGCCAACAACGGCAAATCCTGCCCCAGTTTATCCAGTCGGGATATGGAAATGATAC
Source organism: Carassius carassius (assembly GCF_963082965.1). Classification (NCBI taxonomy): domain Eukaryota; kingdom Metazoa; phylum Chordata; class Actinopteri; order Cypriniformes; family Cyprinidae; genus Carassius; species Carassius carassius. The sequence continues at coordinate 5,201,569 of NC_081785.1, forward strand.
CGTATGCATGAAGGAGCCAATGGCTGAGGAGAACCACGAGGCGTTTCTTCTTCGCCACAAGGTTTTTGAAAGACTGTGGGAGGTAAGTCACAAACAGTTTTTACACTTGTCTTCAAAAATGAAATAAAAGGCATTATGACATTTAAAAAAAACACAATACATGATGTATTTACCTGTATCTCCGAAGCTGACATGTAAACTGCCAACGTGACCAACGATAAGACCAAAATAATATATGGAAATGCATAATCTGATTAAATAAGAAAAGGAAATGTAAAAACACAAAAGTCATTTAGGATTATTAGTTAGCTAAAACTACAACCATTAAATTTTTTTGTTTTTTTTACTTTTAAACTGAAATAAAATAAAAAACATTTTCATTTTAGCTAATTGCCAAGGCAACATATCTAATTTTTCATTAGTTTAACTTATATTAATATAACTAAAACTTAATTAAAAATTAACAGAACAATATAGACGTTTAAAAAATCATAATACAAATAGCAAAAACAACAAAAGTACAAAAACTGTAACTAAACTAAGAAAATTCAAATAATTAAAAAATAATTTATATTTTATTTAAGCCGGTTGCCGATGCAATTTCATTTTTACTTTTTGTATAAAATAACTAAGCTGAAATACAAATAAAAACTACATATACATTTAAAAAATAAATAATAATAATAATACGAAAAAAATAAACATTTCTAAAAGTTCAACTAAAACATCATAATATAATCACTCACAAAGAAGTCCTCCTCCGACCGCCTGCAGGACCGTGAGGATGGGGAAGAAGTACAGCGCTGCATAGATGCTCTTGAAACGATCGGTCTTGCCTAAACCGCACGCAATCTTTTTAACCAGAAGTGGTCGCAGAAGCATCATAAAAACCAGACAGAAGGCATAGTAGATCAACACGATGGTGTACCTAAAAGAAGAGGTCATCAGAAACCAACAGAAGTATATGGTGTCTCAAATCAAATAAAATGTCATTTTGAAAATGCCACTCACAGAGGGAACACAGCCTCCTGCGTGCAGTGCAGAGTGGTGACATAGTCAGGACTGGGGTTATATAGCATGGTGTACCAATCAGAAAGCATCTTAACCTCGCAGGAACGAATATACAGGGAGCCGACAGGATCGTTGAGAAGCAGAGTCACTATGGCAGCAGCCGTGCACTCAATCAGGGCGGTAATATGCTGGAAAAGGGCACTAGAACTGGAGATGATATTAAGAGAACAAAGGTTAGTTTGAAGCTCACTTTAAAAATGCATTCAAGTTTAAGGGGATAGTCCACCAAAAAAAAAAATTAATTCTGGCATCATTTACCCATCCATTTACTGGCATCATTTACACAGTTTTGCTTCCCATTGACTTCAATTGTATGGACAAAAAAATATAATGGAAATCAATAGGAATCAAAACTGTTTGACCGAAATCATTCTTCATACCATGCTTCTCATCTACCCCAGTCTTAATTACCACAAATGAACGCCTAAAAGGTCTTAAATTACAACAGAAAAATTAATAAAGCTATGGCATAAATGTTGCATGTGCTGAAAAAAAAAATTATATATATATTTTTTTTTTCCTATTTTCCAATACAAAAATCTAAAAATACATTTACTTGAGATGCAAAGTCTTGTTTTCTGAGAAATTGGAACAAAATTAAGTTTGTTAAACATTTTATGTTTATGATATTTAAAAGTTTATGAGGTAAAACAAGAACAAACATCTGTCATTGGTGTATGAAAACTTGTTTCCCCTGTGATTTAAGTTGTCTATACAGGTTGTGGAATGTCTTGAAAGTGAGTAAATGAGTTTTCATTTTTGGGTGAACTATCATTTGAAAAATAGTATTGGAAAACAATACACTAAATAATCGCATCCACACAATAATATTGCCTCATCTATCGTACTATTGTTTAGCACAAGAAATACTGCTGACTACCTTTTCTTCCCAGAATACCACTCAATGAAAAACCAGTGTAAGACCAGAGGCAGCATCGCCATGAAGCCCAGGTACAGCCAGTCATACAGCTCAGGAGATCCAGTGCATTTCACACATATCTTTTCAAAGTTTGTTCTCTGGCCACGAGGACAAACCTTGATAAAAAAAGAGTGGTAACTGTTATTAAAGCCCAAAATTACTTATATTATATATATGCTTAAAATAGAAGTTTACAACAAAGGGGTTTTTCCAACTATGCTACTGAAGAACCTTACATTCAACGGTTTTTAAAGAACTATCTCTTTAGTGCAAGAAGAGACCTTTTCCACTAGGTAAAGAACCTTTTTAGCAAAGGACAATTTACGTGGAAGTTAAAGCTTCTTCATGGAACAACGTGCCAATAAAGAACCTTTATTTTAAAAGGTTTCATTGACAGTGGTTCTTTTAGATGTACAAATGAACTAAGATTAATAAATGCTCTAGAGGTATTGTTCTTTTTAAGTTAATTTTAACGCATTTAGCCAACTAATTTTAACAAATAAAACCTAAATGTGAAGTGAAATAAACAATTTTCAAACAAGTAAAATGCACATAAGAGCATATGTACACAATCGTGCTGTTATAGATATAACCTCTTCCATTAGTAAACAGTCAAACAATCTATGTGTGTTTTATATGGACCGATGAATGTAAAATGAGGCACTTAACGTTACCCCACATTCTCCTTCAAGAGAGTTATTTATGGAGGTCCTCCCGCAGTACAGCCCTGGACAGGTGGAGCTCATTGCTACAGCTGCATTACACCGAGAGAGAGAGAGAGAGAGAGAGAGAGAGAGAGAGAGAGAGAGAGAAAACCCTTCATTAAAATAATAACATCCTTTAATTCAATACAAAGTTTGACTTGTGTTGCCATGGCAGTAAACTAAAGATTCTATAAACAGCAAGAAACCACGTATTAGATAGTCATTAGACGACTGCATTTAATCTTCAACGTTTTAACATACCCATGTCGTACGCAGCATTAAAAGACGATCAAACGCTCAGTTTATTGGATTAACGTTAACTGACTTTAAGATGTGTGACCAAAACAACGTAACAGAAACCGGAAGAATAAACGCCTCCTTCTTCTTCGTGTGACGCTAAAAGAGAATCGTGTCACAGCGCCACACACTGGCCAGGTTTACGCTCTCCGGAATGTAGGAATAAAATGACAATCATTCAGATCCATGGTATATGCAGCACCACCATATCATTTAATCAGCATGACACACTGCTTCAGTGTGTGTGTGTGTGTGTGTGTGTGTGTGTGTGTGTGTGTGTGTGTGTGTGTGTGTGTGTGTGTGTGTGTGTGTGTTTAATTATAACTAATTACCATTTAACAGTATTTCATAGTATTCCACCTTAAATGCCCGTTTTCCAAATACATCCATTAGACAGACAGATAGACAGAACGATAGATAGATAGATAGATAGATAGATAGATAGATAGATAGATAGATAGATAGATAGATAGATAGATAGATAGATAGATCTAGATCAAAAAGAACGACAAATGAATCCAATTTTCATAAGAAAGTGCGTAAAACCCGTAATCCGGGTCCGGTGTCATGGCAACGGCTTGAAACGTCACGGGGAGTTGCAGGGGGAGCATCTGTATCATAGAAATAAAATAAGCATGTAGAGCGGCGATATGAAAGAAACGGAGTCTAAAAATGGGCGGGCTTCAGCAGCGCGGACGGTGGTTAGATTCAACGGGCTGACAAACAGTTAAACGCCTTTTCAATTCAATGGTTATTAAAAATTCACCATGTAAGTATTCAAGTGTAAAGAAGTTTCTAGGTCGCTACTGAAGGATACGGCTGTGTCACGTGATACCTGTTACTTTCTACACCACTAGGCAAGCTTGAATTCACTTTGACTGAATTCGAAATACGTTTGTGTTTATAAACCTGAAACAGCAGTCATGGAGTAGCATGCTAGTAAATTATTCTCAATTCATCTGAAAACTACTTTTTTTCTTCTTGAGCGAAGAATTTGATTCATTCTGACATGAACGAGAGCAAAGGCTGCTTTATACCTGTTACTTTTCTCCGCGCTTGTCAGAATGGACCAATCACAGACGCTGGAGCGCACTCAAATATAGGCTACTGTTTAAATAATAATTTTATGGACGTACCTTTGTCCGATTTACATTATCATTTTTACTATTAATTCACGAAAGTATCAGACTTAAAGATTTTAGACACGTTAGCACAAAAATGTCACAAAATGTCCTGAAATATAAATGCGTGAATTGGCTTTCTGAGCCTGCAAGCGCCCCCTAGAAGAATAGCCATGTTTCGTCTGGTGTTAACAGTATCCGAGCAGCGCTGTAAGCGCAATCATCTGTAACAGGGGAGGGGACATTCTTTACTCCAAGCATAGTGTATGGCATCAAAGGACTATGTAGGGACCATCTGTGGCATCGCAGCTCATACTCATTTTTACTGTGATACGGACACGGGAGATACTGACAAGGGATGAATTCTCTTCCACCCCGTGGATGCGCCCTAACCGTGTCCAATGGATCTCCCCGGCATCAGCAACACGACCGTGGACAACATGTCAGGTTCGGGCTTCATTTTAGAGATTGTGACCATCAAACCCGTTGTAAACAGTCTGAGCACTCAGGCCAGCAACTATACAGCCGCGGGCGGGGTGCACCGCGACACCCCGGTGAGGAGCTCGGAGGGGAACTCGATCCTCCAGGGCATCGCGGTGGCAGCGCAGGCGCTGCTGCTCCTGGCCATCTTTTTACTGTCCAGTCTGGGGAATTCAGCGGTCGTGGTGGTTATAATCAAGCACCGGCAGTTGAGAACCGTGACTAACGCGTTCATCATGTCCCTATCGCTCTCGGATTTCCTCACGGCCGTTCTTTGTTTACCCTTCTCCTTCATGATGCTCTCCAGCAAGGATGGCAAGTGGATGTTCGGTGAGCCCTTCTGTATCGCCAACGGCTTCTTCAACACCTGCTTCGGCATCATCTCCACCTTGACCATGACGCTCATCTCATTCGACCGCTATTATGCTATCGTCAGGCAGCCGCAAGCCAAAATCGGTCGGAGGAGAGCGATCCAGCTCCTGGCGGCAGTTTGGTTATGCGCGGTGGTCTTCTCGTTTCCTTGGTACCTGCTTAGGGAGACCTCCGGGCGCTTGGTGGTGCACAAACAGGGGTTTTACCATTGCATGTACGTGTTCCACTCTGGCACCTCCAGGATGGGTACTGAATACAGTGTAGCTTTAATAGTAGTGTGCTATCTGCTTCCCTTCGCCCTCATGTGCTTCTGCCACTACAACATCTGCAAAACCGTCCGGCTGTCGGAGATCAGGGTGCGGCCGGTGACCACTTACGCGCACCTGTTGCGCTTCTACAGCGAGATGCGCACCGCCACCACCGTGCTCATCATGATCGTGTTCAGCATCTTCTGCTGGGGGCCCTACTGCCTGATGGGCATCATCACCGCGCTCGGGAGCTACTCTTTCAATCCTGCTATGGATACTGTGGCCATCTGGATGGCGTGGGCTAACGGTGCCATCAACCCGTTGATTTATGCCATAAGGAACCCGAATATATCCATGCTGCTGGGTCGGAGCAGAGAGGAGGGATACAGGACTAGAAACATAGCCGCGTACCTGTCAACGCAGACGCAGCGCAGGGACGCGGTCCGGGACCGGGCGGACCGGATTCGGGATCGGTACGTGAGCCGACACGGCGCAAACAGCCGTCTATCTTCTTCAAGCCCGGCAAACGGCGGAGAAGTGGCTATGTGGGCCTGTAAAAACCCGGCGGTGTTCTTCTGTAGAGATGCGCATCCGGACACGATCACTGAACCGGCCGTGCCCAAAGTTGAGACTGCTGACACCAGTCTGTAACGCGGTCAAAACTTTATGATGATAACGGGAGGTGCTACAGGTGTACAGCGGGACCCAAAATTACTTGGGTCACACTTAAAAATTACAAAAATATATTTTATTGCATTGGATAACAAAATGTCAAGTCATGCCAAGTCCATGGCAACTCATTTTGACACACACACACACACAGACACACACACTGAGAGAGAGAGAGTTAATTTATGACATTCACATTGTTTGTATATATCGGGCTGTTTCTGTTTCTCTGCTCACAGTAAACATATAGCCTATTTTATTAGAGACCCTTAATATAATTTTCTTATTAAGTTATATTTATTCTGGTATTTAGTTAGTTAAGCTTTTAGTTAAGCTTTTGAAAAAAAAGGTTTTCTTTTCATAATTATTTTATTGTAGCTATAATATATATATATATATATATATATATATATATATATATATATATATATATATATATATTATTTCATTAGGGGTAAAGATGCAATGCAAAAAACATTGTTCTTATGTGGGCTATTTTATTACAACAGTTTCATTTAGCTGCAATTAAAAAATCACCTGTAGAACCTCCCTTTATATTTCAGTAAATCATGTGCATTCATATAAATGGAAAAAGGCCTACTAATCAAAGTTTCATGTCAGTTCCAAATATTTGATTGCACATTAACTAACAGCATTATTATGTTATATAATGTTTAAAAACAACATTATTTTGCCTGTTTTTAAAGCTGAAGTATATGTAGGTTAATTTCCATGTCACTAGTCACCTAGCAAACTTTAAAAGCGACGCTTTACGAAGAAACAGATAAAACCCGCACACAACTCATGCTACCGGTCGAGTCGGTATTATAGTGTACAGGCGAATGTTTTGAGAATGAAACAAATATCTCAAATGTTTTTATGATGGCAATTTGCATATACTCGAGAATGTTCTGAAGAGTGATCAGATGAATTGCAAATAAGTCCCTCTTCGCCATAAAAAATTAATTTAATCTAAAAAAATATTTCCACTGCATTTCAGCCTTGCCACAAAAGGACCAGCTGACATCATGTCAGTGGTTCTCTCATTAACAAAGGTGAGAGTGTCGATGAGGACATGGCTAGAGATCACTCTGTCATGCTGATTGAGTTAGAACAACAGACTGGAAGCTTTAAAAGGAGCTGGGTGCTTGAAATCATTGTTCTTCCTATGTTAACTATGATTACCTGCAAGAAAACACATGCAGTTAGCAATGCTTTGCTCGAAAAGTGATTCACACACAAGGATAATGCTGCTAATAAGATTGCACCTAAATCAATCATTTATCAGATCATCGAGAACGTCAAGGGGAGAGGTTCATCAGTTATAAAGAAGACTTCAGGGTGCCTGAGAAAAGTCCAGCAAGTGCCAGGACCATCTCCTAAAGTAGATTCAGCTGTGGGATCGGGGGACCACCAGTGCAGAGCTTGCTCAGGAATGGCAGCAGGCAGGTGTGAGCGCATCTGCATGCACAGTGAGGCCAAGACTTTTGGAGGATGGCCTGGTGTCAAGAATATGGAAGAATCAGCTGCCATCAATCAGAATGTGGTCCAGAATTTGATTGACAGCATGCCAGGGTGAATTGCAGAGTCTTGAAAAAAAGGGTCAACACTGCAAATACATTGAGTCTTTGCATAAACCTATTGTAATAGTCTTTAACACTTATACAATTCTTGTAATTATACTTCAGTATACCATAGTTACATTTGAAAAAAAAAAATCTAAAAACACTAAAGCAGCAGTAGACTTTGTGAAAATTAATATTTGTGTCATTCTCAAAACTTTTGGCCATGGCTGTAGGATTAGTCTCGCTCTTTACACTGTTAAAACATTACATTCTTCAGCTTTAAACAAGCCTATAAGTAAAACTGTCAAAGTGTGAATGTAAATGAATTTAAGATGCATTATCATGCATTAGATTAAGGATTTATGTAATCATCAACCTATATTTGAAACCAAACTCTCCAAGCATGAGTTCATTAGTGTAATGAATCAGCAGATAAAGTGTGTAGACTCGTGTGTGTCTATGTGTGTGCGAAGTGCCAAGATGAAAGTCACTCTTGAGCCTAATGCAAAGGCTCTACAACACTGTGAATGAACCTGAGGGTTTACAGAAATCTCTCACAAAACCATATTCATGCTGTTCATCATCTGTTCTGGGGTGTTAATGCTGTCCTGGAATATTAACAGTGAAACTTACAAGAGGTGAGAGGATTTTATAACTCTTTAATTGAACAATCGGTCATTTAAGAAATAGGGCTAGAACGTTTTCTTTTCATTGTGAATTGTCTTTGCTTTTAGGTTTACACCCTTCACACTTCAGTTTTCGAAAACACAGGCATTCAGAAACATATACCTGCTATACTATAAAAAAAAGACCTCAAAAGCAAACTACATTTACAGAAAACGTCAAATAAAATAGGAATGGGGTATAATGTTCTTTGATTAATTTGTAAACAGTATACATTTCTGACAAATAATTGATCATATTTTTGAGGGGAAACCAATATATTTTCTATGAGATTTTGAAAGATCAACATAAAACATGTAACAAATACAACCAACAAAGCGCCTTAACTGTTGGATGTACTGTAGCATGGTTTACAGAATACAGAAATTAATGTCAGTATTTAACTATTTGGAACAATTTCTATACATTTTTTTTATATTTCAGGCAGCCACTTTGGAGCATGAATTGATCAAATTCAGAATTTATATGACTGTAGCATCAGACTGCCCTTTATTAGTTTGATGTGATGGGTTAAACCACCATTCATGTTTGTAGATATCTGTGCTTCTTAGTCTTTTATATTTTATAAAAATCAGTTTGGATTGACTTTTTCTGCAAATGTTCATCAGTATTTATATGTGGAAGACCAGCCTTAGAGATCTAGAGAGGTATATTGTGTTGATAATCCAATCAAACAAAAGCACAGGGTCTTTGATATGCCCAACCTTCCTTGGAACAGATTCACTTTAGAGAGCGTATAAGCAGGCATAAAAGAGACGTATTAATTTTTTAAACCTTGTTGGTTTCAGTAATAGGAGATGCATTCTCATTTTCAAATACTAAAATTACTCTTTTTTTTTTTTTTTTTTTTAAATATCAACTACATTTAAGATTTCAGACAAGCATTGAAATCAACATTGCCATACATTGTCTTTGAAAGCAGTTTGCCTGAAATAAATGTTTGAATATGTTTTATCCATTTTTGGCTTTATGTTTGATTACTATTCACAAATCACTCTTTGATAATTCAGTTTTAAGGGTAATTATGACTATGAAGCACTTTCTTAACCCTAAATCTTCTTGCAATTCAAGAAAAATTTCAAGTAATGAAACTGAAGACAAGTTAGCAGTCAAACACCAATGCAATGACCCTCAGGGTTTATTTATTGATTACATATCTCACATCCAAATGAATTCTTAAATAAAGAAAACAAAAATCCTGCCAACAGAAGAAACTATTACAAAGTAATACAATATTACAAAGAACTAGATTTAATGGCATCTGATCAACAGGAAAAATACTATTAGCACAGAATAGTAGTAGTGTCAAGGGCTAAGAAAAAAGCCTTGGTCAGAAGAGTTAACAATGGGTATATGTACATATATACAACCTTAAACACAAACAAAAGAAATTACAAGAATATACATGCACAGAAGGTTTTGCATCCACAGCTCTTTTTAATGAATGTTCTTTTTGGTAACTGTCCTTCTGTCATCTTCTAAAATATATTTGCAATCAAAGTTTGACCTCAGCATATTTTACTTTTCCACTAAACTTCCTGTCAGTACATTTAATACATGGCATCTGGAGATTTATAATAAAAAGTTTAACTTCAATAACATATTATACAAAAGGTTGTTTTCTGGATTTTAAACGGTGCATTGTGCTTTAACAGGTCTGGAATGGACAGTTTATTAATAAACAATCGCTTGTGCTCGAGTTACAAATGTAACAAAAGGAAATACTTATTATAATCACATCAATCTCATCATCCAATGATATACAAGTATCACTGGTTATTACTTGCGTCCCACAATTCAACAAAAATCACTTCTGCTTCCAAAACACTGACATTTAGTGTTTAGCACACCACATATTGCAAAACAAGGCCTGTTCTTGATAGTACACGTTGTACACCAACAATAACTCAACAAAAATGTATGCAGTATCTGAACAGACAGATATAAATGGGGTTTATGGCCAGGCAGGAAAAACAGTGAAAATGGGTGTTTCTGCATTTCAGTTTGTAGCCCTTTCTGCTCATTCTTTCTGTGTGACTCCTGTCATCTTCAACACAAACACTGTCACATCTGATTTACAGGTTTAGAAAAGACTAGAAATCGTTAAGAAGTATTTTGGCAGTCAGCACAAAACAGGGCCTGGATATCCTCTCCGGTTCTAAACAGAGGTAGAGCTTGTGCATGCAGGAGTAACGTCTCTGCTCTACCAACAGTTGGCAGCACTCACTCACTCACTCACTCACTCAGCTTCCTCAGAAGTTGAGTTTGGTGATGGGCCTCTCTCTGCTGCTCTCTGCACTCTGTTTGACGGGACGTTTGCGGTTGTGTTTCATCTTCGACAGGTCTTTGTCGAACACCTCTCCGGATCGGAGTGCAGACACCAGATCGTCGAATTCTCCATCCTCCTCACAGTTCTCTTTGGCTTTCCGGGCTTTTCTTTCCTTCTCACGTTGTTCCTTGAGCTGTTCACAGACATATTTTTTATGTTATTTTTTTAACTGTTCATTGTGTTGCATGGAGGTGTTTAGTTTGACCAATGGAATGGTAAAGCACTGCATACTACATACTACACAGTTTACACTATAGGAAGAATTTTTTTTTCTTTATAACCCCCCTCTCCTTAATTTATTGCCTGTTTTTATTTTGATGTATTCTCACTTTTCTGAATGACAAGGATTTTTACTGTTATATTACAGGAGCGTAAATACGACAAATTATTAAAAAACATTGTTCAATTTTACCGAACCCAAATTTACAATAGTACAGAATGCAGCATACAGAATTGATAGATTTTTGTTTAGGGTGTTAGTACAACACCTTTAGAGAGGATCTTGCATGTGCATGTGTTTGGGATGGACACAGTGCATGCTTGTTGATACAGTACCTGCGCGTCCATGCGAGCCCTGCGCTCTTCCTCCTCCTTGCGTCGTTGCATGTTCTCATTGTCCTGTTTAGCTTCACTGAAAGCCTGTAGGAACTGATCAAAGATGCCAAAGAACTCATCGGGCTGCATGCGCGTGGCGTCCTCACCAAAGTGCTTCACGGCCTTCTCAAACTGTGTAGAATGAATGACAAAGACATTAAGGAAGGAGATTCTTTATGTCATGTAATCATTATTTTACGAGGGATTTCTTTAGTACTTGAACTTGGTTCGATGATCAAAAATAAATATCACAGTAAAAGTAATATTATGAAATAACTACAATTTTAGATAACTTTTTTTTATTTGAATTTACTTAAAACTATAATTTATTCCTCTGATGGAAAGCAGATTTTTCTTCAGTGTCACATGATCCTTCAGAAATAATTTTAATATGCCGATTTGCTGCTCAATAAACATTTCTTATTATTATCAATGTTGTTCTGCTTAACATTTTTTAGAAAACCGAGATACATTTTTCCCCAGGATTCTTTGATGAATACAGAGTTCAAAAGAACAGAATTCATTTGAAATATAAATCATTCGGAACATAAATGTCTTTAAATGTCAGTTTTGATCAATTTAATGCATCCTTGTTGAATAAAAGTATTAATTTCCTTAAAAAAACATACTGACCCCAACATTTTTAACAGTAGTGTATGAATGTATTGCAATGTGAGACAACTACAGGCCCTCACATTTCTAACTAAGATCAAAGCTTCATCTGCACCTTTGCCAACCCTTTAGAAAACCAGCTAGATCCCAACATAAAACTTAACCACTGCGGTAGCATCAAATCCATCCCATGAGCAGCTTCATGAGCAGGATTAGACTGTAAGAACCTGCCTTTGAAACTGATCTTCAGCCTACTGCAGTTAAAGATTACGGTCCATGTTTCCAGCAGTTCCAATGTCCACAAAGACAGAAGCCCAATAAACTCTAGCGAAAGCAGTGATTTAACTTCTACAAGGCCAAGCTATGTTTGCCAGCATGGAGCGAAAAAATCTGCCATTTCAGATGTGTAACGGTGACTTCAAAGCTGCAGCGGAGCTCTCATATTTAAGCAGCCAGATAGAGTGACAGGCCTCACTATGCTCAAACCTCTCGTAAACCTTTAACATCTATTAGCTTCTCAGGCTCAGTAAACTGTGGTGCACTTTCGTTCTTACCAAATCCTTGGCGTCCTGAAGAGAGTCTTCAACTTCAGAGAAACTGAAACCAGCCACAGTGATGAACTGACTCACAATAGACACAAACTTATCACCGTTGGTCTGAGGCTGACTCTTCTGGTACTCTAGCTCCTGTAGAGAGAGAAACAGACAGGCTGCTATCAAGACACAAGTAATGCAATGACTTAAATACCAGATATTTAATCAGAAAGAGTGAATGCCGGTTCATCCCAAGAAAACACCTTAGCAATCTAGCAAGGCCTTCAAACTTCAAATCTCAGTTATGAAGTTTTAAAGAGTTGTAATCATAAATTATGTTTTAGCCAATGATGTTGCATGGCTGTTCTATAAATAGATACATTTGTGTGACTGGATGACCTCATAAGCTGTAAAGCTTGTAATTGTAGACAAAATGGGAATGGTGCTTACCGTCTCCACGCTTTTTAGGCCAGTGCGCAGATTGTTAATGTCTTTCTCCAGTTCAGTCATGCTGGGAAAAAAGGAAGAAAAATAAGTTGGAGGGAGAGATAATGAGAGATTAAGTTTCACTGGACAATTTGCAGACCCTTTAATCTCATTTCACATCAAACAGTATCTTCACACAGTGACAGTGGTTTTGCCAAATAGGACTTGTTCCTGGATCAACAACTTTTGTTGGTGCTGGAACAACATTCCTGTCTAACATTTTGCTCATGTTCTAACCCCACCTGAACTATAAACTACCCCTAAAATGAGATGAGAAATGATGGGCTCAAACTGTTCAAGCTCTCAGCACTAACCGTACCCCTAACATCTGATTTAACATCTGGCTGTTAAAGGAATATTGCGGGTTCAATACACAGTCCTGTTCAAAAGTGTGGTGTTGGGAAGGTTTTTTTTTACAACTTTTAGGACATGCTTACAAAGCCTGCATTTATTTGAAGAAAAATACAGTAAAAAAAGTAATATTGTGAAATGTTATAATAATTGTAAAATGTTCTGTTTTGATATATTTTAAAATGTACTTTTAAAATATTCTCCTTTTCAGCATCATTACTCCAGTCTTCAGTGTCACATGATCCATCAGAGAAATGTTTTTTGTCTTTTTTAAAACATAATATATGTCTTTTACATAATTGTCTTTAATTGTCAATTTAATGTGTCCTTGCTGGATTAAAACTGAAAATAAAAATTAAAAAATCTTTCTGGCCCCAAACAGTTGAAGCATTTGTGGTGAAACACTGATCATTTAAAAAAAAATAAAACATTCCAACTCATCCCTTTGAGGTAACAGCAATTATTTTTAGTGGATTTTAAAAGCAGAAACATAATGCTTATGATTTTATAAAAGCACTTTCATTAATTCTTCTGTTAAAACCTGTGCATTATTTGAGCTTTACAGCTTTGATATAACTTCACATATAAAAGGACAGTAGATTAATTATTTATATTAAAATCATGGTAATTTGCATATTGTCTTGTTGGCATACGATTGCGAGAGTATTTCAACATGTACAGAATGGCCTCTTTCACTTCCATTTTAAGCTTCTCACTGTAAGCCAAAATGTTGCTTTGTTTCAAGAAAGTGAGAGACCAGTGTAAATGAATTTTGTGCTAATCAAAATTGTGCCACAAAGTGGCATCGATTAAGCTTAACTTGTACTAAATCCTTTAAAAGTGTTGTTCCAGGACTGATATTTGCTTTTATTATTGGGTGCAATAGTTGATCGTTTTAGGTGCTTACTTGACTTTGGCTGCTACTGGAACGTCGTGCAGATCCTCATGAATCAGGCTGACTTTAGGGTACTTCTGCTCAAGAACGGTAATCAGGTAGTGCAGGAGAGTGACGTTCCTGTTGACACACACAGCTTGTGTAACTGCATGGCTGGTAGGAGTTTAATATTCAGTACTCATACAAACCAAAGCCCTGTGTTTACTTGTCGATGCTGGACTTGGTGTCAGCGATCTTGTTGAGAGAGGACACTTTGAAGCCAAAGGCATTGCCCCTCTGGCCTTTGTTCATGTAGTTGCCGAAGGCCAGCACCACCTCCAGAAGCTGTTGAAGATTCCTGCTCTGAAGAACCTCTTTAGAGGCTTTACTGAGAGCTGAGAGAGAAAAAAAAATGTAATTAAATTACGCCTACACCTTGCATTATTTCACATAATTGAGAACATTACTGTAGATCATGCATGACAGGATTTACCTTCCACTTTCGGCTTGATTTCTGCTATTCTTTCTGCAAACTTCTTTTTGAAGTAAAGAGACTGCAGTCTTTGCTGGTAGTGGTTGATTCTGTAGTTTAAAAGTAGAATTGAAATGAAACCCCATGTATGATAATATCTCATTTACATTACCAGACAAATATATGGACATATTTTGTTGAATTTAAGTTTCGTATGATCTTAAAACGTATAGATTTCTATTAAAATAAGTTTTGTATTTGAAGTACATTTGATTATAAATTGTGGAAAATAGTCAAAATAAGGATTAAAGAAGTCTAAGTGACGGACTAGTAATTTATATAAAATAATATTACATATAAAAATTGATGTATAGTAAAGTAGAATATATAACAGATCTTGAAAGAAATCTAACAAGGGGTGTACCCATAATGCATTGCTACAAAACATCTGGAACATTAACAGCCAAATATGTTTCTGTGGTTTTTCTTTTTTTTTGTTAAAGCATGCCTGTTCATGAGACACGAGTCCTGTTAACCATATTCAAATAATAAAAAAATAGTCCAATAACACCTGCAACTTGTTTATTTTTTTATTAATAAAGCTGCCCATACGTCATGGCTTTAATATTTATGTCTTTGTTGGCTGACATTCCAGAGATTAATAACAATGTACAATGAAGAGGTCAAAAAAAAATAAAAAATGACGACATGTTTCCAGCCCTGTTTCAGCCAATTTCAGGCTTCATGCCAAACTGAGGAAAATCAAATTTGGTAACTGAAGTCATGAATTATAGCATGAGACTAGCCAGACCGAGATAAGAATGTCATTCTGTTAAATGGTTTCTTTTCCACATACTGACCTCTACACCACCTTGAGCTTTTGTGCAGACACACCATTTAGAAGATATTGTGTGTTTTGATGGCTCTGTCCAGTCTGATGAACATTATCTCTATTTATTATGTCCAAATACTAAGTGGCTTTTCATGACCTAAATTAATCTCTACCTGCTCATCTCATAAAGGAAGCGATCCGCCTTCGCCATCCGCTCCAGCTCATGTTTGTGTTCCTCCAGAAGGTCCACATCACTTTTTTCTGGCACGAACTTTAACAGCTGAAAGGGAAGAAAGCAAGCATACTCGTGACTAAATCGGGCCAACCAATCAGAAATCATTTTGAAAGTAAAGTCTTAAAAGTCACAGTAGCGAAATTGCCCGTTTACTCATAAAATAAACTGTAAAGATAAATTATGAAGAAAAAAAAAGATACAATTAAGCACATTCTAATCCTTTTAGGCAATGCTAAGGCAATGTGGCTCCACTGTTTGATTGCTGTTAAGATTAAAACAACAGCAATCAGAAGACTTATAAAACCTGATTGTCATTATATTGCTTTTCGAGTCCATTTGGAAAATGTTACAACTTGCTGCTCTTATTTGGTGATTTGCTTTAAAGTTTAAACAGGGTGAGGTATACAAAGCTGCATTTTATTACCAATATAGTTACATGGCTAGATCAGGTTTTAATTACAAAAAGCCACTACAGTGTGCTTCACTCGCAGGATACACACAACAGACGTTATTCAGGCATGTGAAAAGCTGGTACAATATCAAAAGGCTTTAGTATGTTTCATATTTTTGCAAACTACAGCAAATATCACCATCAATCAGAATGACAAAAGTGCAAGGTGTCTTGTCAAAACTGCTTCTGCAAAACATTAATTGCATGCTGGCTTGGACTGTCAGGCTTACGTAATTAAACCAGAGCCCTGTGCAGACGCTGTATCAGCTAATCACAGTTCTGAAATGTTTGACGTCAATCCACTGCAGTAAAACAGGTTTGTTTTGGATATAAGCCACCTGGAGTTATGAGTCAAAGTGTGAGCTAAGTGAAGGAGTATGTGGTGATGCATCTCACCTGCTCCAGCATATCCTTGGGTAGGTCTTCTTGCTCATCCATGGTCAGTAATGCTCTCTTGATCTCCTCGTTGGAGAGTTTTAATCTGCAAAATGAAGATTTGAGCGAATTTTGAGTGAATTGAACAAAGAAATACCCTGGTCATACTTCCATATCTTTTTTTGTTCTTTTGATTTTGGGGAGATATGACAATTATCTTGAGATTCACCATTTTGATATCTGATTGTACTTAGCTCTAAAAGAGATGACATAAATAAATAAATTAAAAAAAAATAATAATAAATACAATTAATTAATAAACCTAATAAATAAAAACAAATGTAAAATAATAATAAACCAAATACGTAAAACCAAAATAAATAAATCAATGAGTAAAACCTAAATAAATAAATACATATGCACAAAAAAATGAAGTTTTGAAATAACTGAACTAATGATTCTTGGTGCAGTAAATGTTTAAAATTGCTGAATTCCAGGCTTTATTAACAGCTGTGCAATTTAATCAAACACACAAAGTGAGTCTATGGGAGAGATCACAGACATCTCTGTTTATTGCCACTGCTATGGCGATGTGTGATGCAACAGGAAAAAAAATCCCGGCTGGGATCGTCTCATGAATAAAACGCTTGGCTGCAATTGTGTTTTAAACACATCGTCAACCGTTAACAAAATGGCTTAAGTAAACAAAGAATTGTTCTAAATTGAGTCATGCAGGGAAGGTTTATTACTGTGAATGAATCTTAAATGGTCAAAGATGGTGGCTGTGGGTTCCTAAGCTACAGACTCACTTGGAGAGAAGGATGTTGCAGTTTTGTGCACGCCGTCCATCGACCACAGACAATTCTCGGACCTTTTTAGAAGTGACAGTGTCATCCTCTGATTCTTTCTGCAAAGGACGCATTGAAGGTCAATATCGCATTGAAATGAGGAGCAAAATCTATGAGAGAGCAAGCTAATGTTGATTTCACACTTGAGGTTTTAGTGTGAAATGGTCCAAAAAGTTGGGGTAATTGTCAGGTCTGATAGTTAAAGACTAAAACTTTTGCAGCTTCAGAACATCATAACAGTTTAAAAAGCAGAATCACATTCATGAGAAACAATCAAATGCTGATTTGGACGAATGTGAAAACATACGTAGAAACCTACGTCTAAAATGTAAAATCCAAACAGAGTCATTATTCAAACACAGGACAACATGCTCATGACACAACCAGACATCCACAACAGAGGCTGAAAATCTTCATCTTTTCCTCTTTAGTGCCAGCTGGGAAGCAGACAGCAAGAAATTGCGTGTTTAGACAATGTCACGCCGGGCTTTATTTGGACGAGGAAGAGGGAGAAATGAGTGGAAGGGAATCTGTCCAAGAACAGGGGGATATTTGTTTTTTAGCTGGTAGAAATCTGTCTCCTTCAACTTAGCATAAACTCCAGATGCATGCAAAACCAACTGCATGCCTCGTAACTAACTTGGCTAATTATGAACAGAGGAATCTTTAAATGTACGCTAACAAACTAAAATAGGTCATTTGGTTCATTGTGTTTTAAGCTATGCTACAAAAGGCAACAATTTGGTGATTATCTGCATAAAGAATGTGCTGAACATTACATAAAAAGTACAATGCTGGTACCATGGTACTGTGATGGTATCAGTAGATGGTTCTTTGATACATACCAAGGTACTTATTGATTATGATACTTACTATTTATTTGGGTGAATCTCACAAAAACTTAAGAAAATTTATTATTTAATTTCAAAAACAAAGAAATAATATTTTGCAAGGATAAAACATGAAACCTATCTTAAGACAATTAAAAAAAAAAAAAATAACAATTAAGCAAAAGACACATGTAAATAATATATAGAAAATAATAAAAGTACAGTTTTAATTTTAACTTATTTATAAATCATTGTAGTACTTCTTGTATTATTTTTATGTGTTGCACTTGTTCTAACACAGTAAACCATGAAATGTGCTTAATTTCCATAATAATGTCACAATGCAACAACATTTTCTATATGCAATATATATATATATATATATCTATATATCTATATATATATATATCTATATATCTATATATATATATCTATATCTATATATATATATAGATATATATATATATCTATATATATATATATAGATATATATATATATATATATATATATATATATATATATATATATATATATATAATTTTATTTTATTTTTTTAAGATTGATTTTAGGGTAAAATGAGACCAGGACATTTATTTGTGAAATTCACCCATTCATATGGCACTGCAACAATGTACTTCGGAGTACCTTGGTATCATCACCAAACTAAAAAGGTCCAAAGACCACTTACCTGTCTAAAGTTATTCAACAGAAAGTCCTTTATGGCAAGCAGTAAGCAGGAAAGTTAGTTAGATCAGGAAATATATAAAAGGGAAGGAGTAAACATCATGCAGGTAAAAACAGCGATAGAATGCAGAGGGATGGATAGAAACTGTCGGATAGTGCAGTATTACTCATTATTCATACTCAGAATTTGGAAAAATGTGTGAGACGTTTAGAATAAAGAAGCAGACATGCAATAATTCTCATCATTCCTATACGTTACTAATAAGTCACCTGCTGTCTCTGGTAAGCAGAGAATGTTTTCTCAATATCCTCCAAGTCCAATTGTTTGAAAACTTTGATGTCGTCCAGGTCCAGCCACACGGTCCCTTCCAGTTTATTCTGCGATACGGAGATGAATAGTGAATAATATGAATACACTACAGTTAAAAAAATGAATGTAATTGAATAGAATAAAAATGCTTTAAAAACTTTTAATTCATTAAATTGCAGGTTAATTACAATAAAAATAAAAATAAATAAAAGGAAATTTTATAAAACATTTACATTAATACTAATATATATATATATATATAAATAAGAATTATTTTGGTTATTAATATTTATCAAAAATAATTATTTATTAAACATTGGTATCTTTTACAATATTGTTGCTGCTATAGTTTAACTGTTCTACTTCATATCTAAAATGGTAAAAAAAAGAAAATGGCCCATGGCTTATTTCTTTAATAAAAAGGAATCTGAATTGCAAAAAAAAAAAAACATGATGGATCTCTTGTGTAGGATATTTCATAGATATTGCAGTCTTGAAGTATCAAAATATTATTTTTTAATACATTGATTCAATCAATGGTCTGAAATGGTTTGTAGTCTTTCGTAATAAACTGTACAAACTCACTTCACTGAGTTTGGTCCAGTTGAAAGACTTGAGTGGATTGGATGGCTGAGGGATGTTCTTTTTCTTCAGCATGGAGCCCAGAAGTCCTCCAGGCAGAGGAGGAGCACCAAAGCCGGGCAGGCCTGGGGGAGGTGGTGGTCCGCCGGGGGGAGGGGGCGGTGGCGGTGGTGCTCCACCTGGAGGTGGTGGAGGAGGAATGCTAGCCAGACCTGGTGGTGGAGGTGGGATGCTACCAGGGGCCAAGGGGACGAGTGGGGGGCCTCCTGGGACATTTGTCCTCTAAAAAAAAAAAAAAACAAGACACAATAGGAATGTGAAGCAAAAGTGTTGGATCTACAACGAATATATATATATATACACACACACACACACACACATTATTCAGAAATGTATGAAAAAATAGTTCAAACTAGTTAGAAATCAACCATTTCATACTAATTAAAAACAAATGTAAACTATCCTATGCTGGTTTTCTGGTTTTAGTTGGTTTAAGATGGTCTGATCACCCCGACTGTCAAGCTAGGGTTACGCTGTATTATCTGGTTTTCTTTTATGACAGATCAGCCAACTAAGAAGCCAAAACAGACCAGCTAACTATCATAGGCTGGTTTAAGCTTTTTTTTTTTTTTCGGTAAGGAGCGCAATGCTCATACCAGTTCAATCACTTATCACTTTTGAGTTTTCATTTCAGTTAGGTTGCTGTAGAGAAAACAATTCACTGGGTTTTGAAAGAGGCACATTGTGCATATGTAACATACATTACTCATCTCGTGTAACTGGGCAGAAAGGTCAGCAACTTGCTGCTTAACATGTTTATGTTCGCTGCTTTCCTTTTCCAGCTTCTCTTTCATCTTATTGAGAGTTTGCATCATTTCTTCTTTTTCTTGGGCTTTTGCATCACACTCCCTTTCTTTCTTTTCCAGCTTCTGCTGAAGTTCATTATGTTCTACAATTCAAGCCAGAGAAAACAAAGTAAAAAGTTGAAATCAAAATGCACAAACGGTTCAGTATTTGACAACAGCAGCAATGTCATCGCTGATTCCCATGCTGATGAAGGGCACATGTAAACACATTCAAGGCCTCCTGAGAGTAAACAGTCACTTAAATCAATATACGGCTCATAGAGGGGTCATGTACCTTTTCTCATTTTTTCCGCTTGCTCTTTCCATTGTTTTACTTCGTTCTCGTTTACCAACCTGTAAAATCAAACAGGAGAACCGTATTAGGTGCTTCATTAGTAAAAAAAAAAAAAAAAAAAAAACTTCTATGATTTTCCTTTTTCAGCAGAAAACAAAAAGGAAAAATTTGTGTTCCACACAAGAAAGTCATACAGTTTTGGAACAACATTGGACAGAGTAAAAGATCACTTTTTTCATTTTTGGGTGAACTATCATTTTCTATGTGTCCTTAAACCACAAAACCCATAATTCATAAAAAAAACCACAAAGATGACTTAATATTAGTCGGGTAGGACCAGCAGGAAACCATGGAACCTTGGTGCGAAACGTTAAGCGATCAGAGATGGCCCTGTCGCCTTAATATGGGAGTCAAAATTCAGCTCTGTAACATTTGATCAAACCACCAAATGTTTTCCATATGCATTCTGCATATTTGTTTTTATTTGACTGAAACTGTCCCAGACCGTCTCTAAGCCTTGTTTGAACTAGAGTGAAGTTGTGTCTCAGTTCTAATTAATCCCATACAGAAAAATGACACAAAGATGTGTTTATTTTAACTCTTGTACCACCAAAAGGAAGCAACCTTCAGTCTGTACACACAGTTCTGCGATTGTCATGTTCAATCCTATTCTGGATGGGTCTTGGTTTCTAAACATAAAACAAATAAATCTACGGTCTGGCGCTTTCCTAAAATGTGATTAAACACAGGTGAATGGGTTGCTTGGTGACTTTGGATCTGGATTATGGATTTGGGATTATATTTTTCGGAGCTAAATTACTTAACTAAAAAATGAAATGACAGACAGTTTTGGAGAGTATTAAAAGCTCCAGATATTAATAACTGTGAAGAAATGAGGACAACAGGGGACACTTTTGTTAAATGTTATGACACAAGCTGGTCAAATCTCTCACTCACATTCGCACTACGTTCTTCACGTCGAAGTTCTCAAGGGGAGCCACATCGGGGTCATGACCCTTGTCGTTCTGTAGGACAATCTGCTGGACAATTCGATCGAGAAGGAGCCAGTACTGCACAGTATTTCCATTTCTCTTGTCTGAGCAAAGAGCAAAGATGATGGTCAACACTTCCAAACAAACAAAATGTTCACTATAATGATTGATATAATGCATGCCATATATATATATATATATTGTTTTTGATAGAAATCACTCATGCTCACCAAAGCTGCATTTATTTGATAAAAAACACAGTAAAAACTGCAATATTGTATAATACCATTATAATATAATATAATATAATATAATATAATATAATATAATATAATATAATATAATATAATATAATATAATATAATATAATATAATACTGTTTTCTATTTTATTATATTGTAAAATGTAATTTAAAATATACAATGGTAAACCTGGATTTTCAGCATCATTACTCAAGTCTTCAGTGTCATATGATCTTTCACAAATCATTATAATATGCTGAATTGGTGCTCAAAACATAATCTTCTTTTTATCAATGGTGAAAATAGTTCAATTACTTAATATTTTTTTGAAAACAATTTTTTTCAAGATTCATTGATAAAGTTTAAAAGAACTGCATTTATTTGAAATATAAATATTTTGTATAAATGTCTTTACTGTTATCAAGTTAATGGATTCTTTCTGAATATTAAATAAAAAATATCTTACTGACCCTAAACTTTCAAATGTTAATGTACAATGAAATTTAATGCTGACTAAAAATCATTTACAACAATTAATTTTTCACTAAAAATGGTATTTGTTACAAAAAAATAAAAATGGTATTACCATGGCACAAGGAAATAAAAAAACTTGAAGATGTCCAAAACACATAGTATTACTGTATTGCCATGTTCAAAACTTTATACCACGGTATTATTTTTAATTCTTTGATGGCTCTAGTTCTGATGAGGTAATATTATGACGTCTGTTTGTTCACACTGTTATGGAGGTGTCAGGGGAAGTGTCATCACTCACAAGGCATATGAAGACAGTGCTGTAAGACGGATATAAAGTGTGGAAAGGCGTCTGTGTGGTTTATCCTCTTCCGGATGAGTTCAAACACCTGAGTAGCACTTTTAGTGTCTATATGAACCTGAACCAAGCAAACAGGCAATGAAATCACTATTGAAAAAAACTCCTGTGTTTAGAGGCAAATTAAGACAGCAAGTGTACATTTTCAAACCGCTTGGCGAGGGCTAATTCATCTTCATTTCGTAGCATCTCAAAGAAGTCCAAATGCCTGAAGAGTAATAAAAGATGACAGCATGTTAAGCTCAACAAAACCCGGCCAAGCACTTAAGGATGATGTGTCTCAAAATACAGCACTTACCGATCTAACGTGGAGTTTTCATGGGACCGTAATTTATCAATCACTGGTTGGATGCCCAGCATTAGAAATTCATACCGCAAATGAATTCTGAACTCCAAACTGGTCTGTAAATGAAACGTTGGAAGTCATGGAGAAACTCTTGGATGATTTGAATCTAATGAGATGCAGATGTAGAGAAAGTAGCGCTTACCTCCCCTGCTCCTTGACTGAGGACCGCATTGATGAAGGACATGATTGCCGTCTTGAGGCTCACCTCATCTCTGTAGTGGCCCGTACTCTTGTCCAAGTCATTTAGAAGGGTCTACATGAAAACCAAGAAGATGGGGAGAACGAATGAGAACAAAGGAAGAAGATCTCTTAATATTTTAATCATAAGTCTCAATTGCCTTATTTGTGATACAAAAACAGAATGAATTTCTGTGTAAATCGTTGCACTCAATTTAAAGGAACAATTTATGAACAATTGGTTTTATGAATGATTTATGTTTAAAGAATGAGGCCCAATGTGGCCCAGTGAGGGAAACCATCAAGTCTTGAATTTTCTGCCAACCTGAAATCGCGTACGTTCCCATGCAAACTTCTGATAGTGCAACATGGCTTCCAGGATTTTCTTGTGTCCTCCAGGCACCAAGCAAACAGCACCCATGATCTCCAGAACAGCCACTTTGGTCTTGATGTTCTCGGTGGCCAAGCTCTGAGCGATGATGTTGATGCTTTCTGAATGAGCGAGCACATGGGCACGTCCCTGAGAGTTGTTCATCAGGGCTTTAATGCAGCCGATCAGTGAGGTGTGGATCTGAGATTCGGTAGTCTCGTAGTCCATCGTTTTTAGGAAGTTCAAGATGCACGTCAGTCCATCGAGGTCTATGAAGCGTGTCACAAACCTTGAGGGGCAGCAAAGTGGTCAGGGCCAAGCAGATGAAAAGACATTTCCACTCAGGTAAGATAATCTTACCTGAATAATCTTTTGTACATAATATTTTAAATAATTGAAAGCATTTAAATGTAAAATTTCTGTTTAGGGAGAAAGATTTTGAGATGCACTCATTAATATGGATGCAAAGACTTTACTAAAAAGAGTAAAACTGAATCACTCAAAAGAAAACAGAAATTCAGCAGTAGATCTAATGCTCTGGAAAGACAAATTATGCACTTATAATTTAATGAAGCACTTAGTGAAAGAGAGACGCTCCATTTGCACACAGCCATGTGTAAGGGAATGTGCTCAATCAGAGTAATTAAAAAGAATTATACTGTCATGGAATGACCCCTAGAGTGTGTGTGTGTGTGTGCTAAAGGCAGTACCTCATGGGCTGTGTGCGGAGAGCAGTTTTCAAGCTCTCTATGGTCTTACTCCTCTCCTCCTCATCCTCCTTCTCCATGGCCAGCAGGGACTTCCTCTGGAGGTAATATTTAACGTAGAGGTAAACAATTAATGGACTGAACAAAATTTGCCAAGTTTGCCAGTATTGTTAAAGTATGTAATTGCATATAAACTGGAAAAAAAAATTAACACTAGTATAAATTGTAATACAAAAAGTGTTAAATACAAATAAAAATATACAAGATAGCTAAAACATGTGAATTCATTTATAGCTTCACCAATTTAGAGCATCAGCGCTCTTTGTCCTATGAAATATTTATAGTTGTTTACCACTCGATAAACACCTACATCCCCAAAAACTTCCTCAAGGGCAACATATGTGAGTTTAATGACTCCCACTTGACTAAGAGACTTTTTGTCCTTAGGGTTAAGATGGAAATGAGTGTGGTCAGGGCAGTGTTGATTATTTGCTGTCTAGTTTGTTAGTCATACTTACAGCAGCCATAGAATTGATCTGATCGATGTAGAATTCAGGCCAGCTGGTCGCCCCCTTATTCTCTTCCTGTTCCTATGGAAAAACGAAAGATTAGCCTGGATACTGAAATCATATAATAAACACACATTTATATAAAAACTGGTAGAAATTTTTAACCAAATAGAAAAGAAAAAGAAAACTGAAAAATGCAATTGAAAATGTTATGCAAAGACTAATTATTCTAAACCAATGTTTATACAGAACAAATATGTTTTATACGTATAGATAGATAGATATAGATAGATAGATAAATAGACAATAAATAAAATGATATAGAAAAATAATAGAATGATATATATAGATAGAAAGAAAGATACAGCAATGAATAGAAAGTACGAGAGACAGAAAGAACAACAGAACGATAGCTAGATAGATAGATAGATAGATAGATAGATAGATAGATAGATAGATAGATAGATAGATAGATAGATAGATAGATAGATAGATAGATAGATAGATAGATAGATAGATAGATAGATAGATAGATAAGAATAACATAGGCTGATGAATTATTTACAGCACAAAAGTAAACTGGGAGAATTCTGATTTGAAACTGCAAGCGTTTGACACACAAACGTCACGTAACTGTCCTCCACACCAACACAGAACTCTTTGTACTGTCAGGTTCTCAAGCACTTCCAGTCACAATGTGTGAAAACATAGCTTATCTAACAATTGCAGATCCCACAAACTCGCATCCAACAATCCAAAAGTGCTTGTGAACAGATATATTTTAAGTGTGCGAATGTCCACAGCTGACACCGTGTTTACAATGCTTCTTGTCACCTGAAATCAGACACAAGACACTGAGCTTCAGCACTACTCCACTCCTAATGTTGAGTTAAATGCTCTGGCAGAGGGCTTAAATGCTACAGATTAGTCAAAAATTCAGTCCCACAGTAACTGATTCTTTAAAGCTTTTAATACAAAGCCTGGGTATGGGAAACAATACCACAGTGTTTTGTGCTATGCTCAAGTGTCTATAATATAGCAGCTGCTTGCTCTTTCAGGCTAAGATTGACTTGTGCGGGCCAGGGTAAGTTTGGAATTGGGAATTGGGTTTTTTTGGGGTGTTTTGCGCACCACATGAGCCGATAGCCTTCCAGGATTCTTATTTAATAAGTCCACCCATTGTTTTATAACCACATATTGCAATTAAACAATTTAACTTACAGATTAATAAAAAATATAGCTTGAAACCAAAACGAAGGGTGGGAAAGATCTTATTATACTATATATTATATATGTTGCTTTCGTCAACGAAGATTATGACTAAATATCATTGTCAACGAACCTTTATCATGTGATAAAAACGTGACGAGATGCAACGTAAATGCTGGTCATGTAACGATGACTATAATTAAATGTATAATGCAATAGTTGACGAATTAAAACGAGACTAAATGTGGTTTCCAAAAAAAATATTCTAAAATGTCTCTTCATTTTCGTTGACCAAAACTAGACAAAACAAAATGTTCGGCGTTGTACTATTCTTTGAAACGACAGGAGTAATTGTCCTCTAAAACCATCGGGAATCACCGGTGAGAAGAAGAAGTCATTTGCCAGTACAAGTCTTGTGATGAATGAGTTGATGAATTAATCATTTCTTTATGTACAAACTTAAAACAATCGTAAACTGTTGGCTGTATTTCGCATCAAACACAAGACAACTGTAAGCAAATAGTGTATAATTAATATCTAAATTAATTTGTATTCTATTTTATACAATAAAAATAAAACGTACTTCAAATAAGAAGCCAAAAAAATGCAAAAAAATATATAAAAAATATATTTTAAAAAGTTCCATCAAAAAGCACCTGATGGAGTTTGAATTTACATTAAACTGCTTCTGTTTCACACAAATGTCAGCACAGACGTGCTAGAATCGCCCTGAAATTGTGCATGTTCGGATGCGGAGCTATGTGGAATGTAAAAAAATGCCCTCAAAGCGAACTTCCGGCAACACCGCAATGACGTCATATTTTCAACCCAAGCGAACTTGCGGACGCATAGAGTATAAATCAGCCTTGACACAGAGAAAGAGACCGATGGCTGGCCAGCCGGGGTTCATCTTTGGGAGAAAAATTTCTTATTTATTTATTTTGTTTTAATAAATTTTATTGTTTTTATTTAAATGTATGTGTGTGTATTCAGTGTTTTATTGAGCTGGGATAATGCAGCATACTCATTTTTCTGAAATAGGTTGGGTGCAAAATAAAGTAAAATAAAAATAATAAAATGAAATACTGTGAAAGTTATGGAAGCTTGTTTCTACCAAAGAATAAAAAATAAAAAAGGTAATTGCGACTTTTTTTATTTGCACAAATCAGACTTTCTTTTTTACATCTTACAAAATTGTGACTTTTCTTTCTACGAATTGTAAGTTTATATCTCACAATTTAGAATAAACCAAAGTTATAAAGTCGAGTTAACTTCTTACAATTCTGACATTTTTTTTATGAATTGTTAGTTTATATCTTTTTCGAATTTTACACTCAAAATTGTTTTAATATCTCCCAATTGTGACCCAATTTTGTATCTCACAATTTCAGTTTATAAACTCAAAAATGCAAGAAATAAAGTCAGAATTGTGAGATGTAAACTCAAAATTGTGAGATAAACTCACAATTATGAATTTTTTTTTTAATTGCAAGATATACACTTGGAATTGCCAGTAAAAAGTCAAAATTGTGAGAAAGTAAGAATTGCAAGATTATATCTCGCAATTTAGACGTTTTTTCTGAAATGAAAAAAGTCTGAATCTTGAGAAATAAATTTGCTAATGTGAGAAAAAAAGTCAAAATTGTGAAATAAGTCACAAACCTTTAAAAGAAAAATGATCCTGTGGTGGAAACTGCCTTCCATAGAAGTAGATTAAACAGAGTAATTTTTTTTTACAATTTTTACTATTTATTTGTTGCATTAAATATATAATTTGGCAGTGACATGCTCCAGTCAGCCACAAGACGAAACAAAACTAACATGACAAGTATTTTTTTCTGGTGAACACACATTGAAATCTAAACCCCTCTGAATTTCACTGTATGACTAAAAATAAAATTTATAGAAAAAATTATATCTTCTTTTGTGTTCCATGAAAGAATGAAAGTCATATGTTTGGAGGGACATGAGGGTGGTATTAATTTAGCTGAACTATCCTCTTTAGCCAGAAATTGAACTGAAAGTCCATCTCTACCAGTGTATAAGCTTACAAAGCCTTGATCCATCATACAGAACATCAACATAAATGTTGGCTTTAATATATGAATGAGAATAAACTTCATTCCTAACATCATAATGACTGACAGTATTATTTTTTAAGTGTTTTACAGGACAATAGGTCAGCAGCTGAAGAGCGCTCCCCTGGTGGGTCGTGACTCGTGACCAGGTAACTGGTCATGCACTCCGGCAGCTGTAGAGAAACCCCAGACCACTGCTGTGTGGTTTGCTCTTTAGTTCCACTGGTGTAAAGGGCTCCTATAAATGAGGGTTTACAAAGTGTGACAGTGCAGCCTGGGTTCTGTTACCTCTCGCTCCTCAGACTCATATAACACGTATTGTGAAAATAAACCCTTGCACTCAACACCACTTCTCTGTCCCAAAGCCAAGCCTATGCTAGAGCAGCAGCATTTACTTTAGATCCATTTTTGGATGTACAGTACGACCGAGATGTGTTCATACATTTACCTGTTCAGTTTCAAACTCTACAGTCAAGTCAGATGAAACGTCTCCGCAGGAAACAGACTTGTTTTAGGAAACTGCTATGGGTGGTCAATGCCAGGCTATATGTTCAGGTCTTTCAGAAAATGCAAAACGTATCTGTGCCGGGGAGTCCCTGCCTAGTCTCTTCCAGTTCCAATTTCTTACCTTTTTCTTGCTACAGTAGATTTGCCATTTCTTCTCGGCAGGAAGGGCAAACATGGCCTCTCTATGTTTTTCTGTGAGATCCAGCTCATCCTGTGGAAGAAGGAGGGAAAAATGTTTTTGTCACATTTTATTACCATAAAATGCCTAAAATTTACACTTTAGGTTTCTTATTTGTAATATAATCTAAAATAATATTGTGGTAGTGAATATGTATTATATTTATGCAAATAAAAAAATAGGTATTAAATAAATACATAAATACATACATTTAGACAAAGACAGACAGAGAGATATAGACAAAAAAATATACAAGGAATGTAAAATGTACAATAATAAACGAATGAATGAATAATTAATTCATGAAAAACAAACAACAAACTGATATTTAATTTGGCAGTGACACACATACAGGCATCCTAACCAGTCAGCAAAAAGACCTGACAAAACCAACATGACTTAAATTCTGGCATCAGCCTCTGGATATCACTGACCCTCAGGTGGGGGTTAATTTCCCACAATCATGTGAGAGATAGAGAGTCCTTGTTTCTTCATGGCCAACAAAACATTTAGTCATGTAAACCATCAATTAATGCCTGTACAATCCTGTGACCTCCGTGCATTCCCATGATGCAGTTCTGGCCTGAGTTGGTAATATTCAGTCCAGATGTTTGGGCACAAGTTTATTAACATCATGTAAGAGGCACATGAGACCACTTTAACAGGCTGCATAAGGAAATAATGTGGATGAATAGAATGATAAATACAGGGAAATAGTATAATCCAACTAGTATGTACTCATGTATATTTAAGCAGAGATTCCGGAGAGAGAACATCATATCCAGACACCACATCGATTGCAGAAGCAGGCAGGTCAAAATCTGATCTTGTCCAGACTGTTATCTCAAATTTTCTACCTGTTTATGTCTCTGCAGGAAAACCCTGAACCTGAGATTTTGTTCTGCTATCCCTCAACACTCACTAAAAGCCATTTAGATAGAAGCAGCTATCTTTCAACTTCACGAGGACTATTTTCTCACCTCAAATAGACACAAAATCCAAAGCGTGCTAGAAGCATTTTCCCATTTAATCAAGTCAACATGACACTGATTGATGCCTCAGTTGTGGCTCACTATGAATCCTCAAAGACTCAGCAGGGGACAGGCTGCGTATGGGATGGAGTCTGGCGCATGGAATTCATCCATGAGCCCATCTGTGCCAATTGCCTGCTGGTCACGCGCTGGTGGGCATGAGACATACAGACATTCTCCTACTCAATGGAGTCTGCAGAGCTAATGAGGGAACATGCACTGTCTAACACTCTTTACTGGACCATTAGTAGAGGATACTTGGATTCCCCATATTACGGAGTCCAAGATAAGCACTGATTTACTCCACAAATGGAGGAATGGTAGAGCAAAGCAGTGCTCAACTGGAGAACAAGCATTTTTCTAACTATTCTGATGGGATTTTTTTTTAATGAACCCACTTAACAGGCTCGATTTGTGATTTTTGGCCATGTGGGCTTGCATCCATATGAACTCTGTATTTTCTGCCTTAGCAAAAAATGCAATGGAGATAACCCATAATGGAATGAAAGACTGTTTTAATAAGTTATCCTTAACATGCCTGCCAGTATAATGTTTGACAAAACCAAAGACCAGATTTGACTTTCAAAGTGGCTTGTGTCCAAAGATCTACAGTATCAAGCCTAAATAGAAAGTGTAATAAAATACATAAACCAAAATAAAGTTAAACTACAATGAGGTCTCTATCTACTTATCCGTCCATCCACCTACATATATACTTAATCATCCATCCGTCCATCCACACACACTCAGCCATCTATTCCTCTACCAATCTTTCAACATATCTACCCATCTATCCATTGATCCATCTACTTATCCATCAATCTACCCACCCACCCATCCATCCACCTACCATTAGGGCTGGGACGATAAATCGATGCAGAATCAATTCGTGCATCGATTCTTAGATTTTCAGAATGCATCGCGATTCCTCTGGCACTCTAATCTAGCAATTCACTCAAATGCTCACGAAGAAGAGTCCTAAAGAGTGCTTGTGCGTTCAGCTGAGTCATGTAATTTCACTTCATCTTAGAATGCTTTTATGATGCAAGATTAATGTAAACAGCCCACTGTGAACACCTTTGTAATTCGCTTTAATTTTTTTTTTTTTTTATGAATGATTGTTTTAGGTTCAAGTGTCTGTAAGAATTTGGAAATGAGCAGAGTACGGGTGTTTCTAAAGCATGCAGTGCCATCTGCTGTTCAGAACTAAGCTCAGAATCGATTCAACAGAGAATCGCGATGCATTTGGAAAATCTCAGAATCGATGCTGAATCATTTCTCAATTCGCGATGCATCGATTTATTTTCCCAGCCCTACCTACCATCCGTCCTAAATTTATCCATCCATCCATGCATCTACCTACCCATACCTTCATCCATCTGTCCATCCATCAATGCACCTAATTACCCATACATCTATCCATCTAAACATCTACCACCCATCTATCCATAAACCCATCTATATACTCATCCATCTACATATCTACTGTATCTACATACCTATCCATCCATCTATCTACCAATCTGTCCATCCATCCATCCAGTTAAGAGTTTGGAAAATAACTAAAACAAGAGAAAGCATATGGAGGTTATGGTACAGCACATACCACCAGTTCAGTGAACATGGCATCCAGTTCCTCGGTGGGGGGCATGGGCAAGGTGGGCTCCATGGGTTGCAGTGTGAAGTTGCTGTCATGGCGGATGCGGTAGGTGATCTCGGGATGGTCGCTCTTCTTTAGACAGCAACAGAGTAATGACAGACCCCGCCCTCCTCGCTTACGTGGGGCCATCATGGCCAAAGGCCCAGCCAGTCAAATGTGTCTCACTTTAGCTATGACCCCCTGTCCAAGAAAAAAAGAAACAAAGAGAGAAAATGAGGAGGGGTGACAAAGGTACAAAAAAAAAACACTGGGAATAATTTCTTAGTTCACTGAAAATATGGACGGCTATGCTGAGACAGAGCTCCACACAAAACAACATGACTGAAAAATCATACTGCCAACCAGGGCTGTCACATATGTTGTGTAATGTATTCAAACCAAAATGTTAATGTATTAAGTATATTCCTGACTAACAGGTTACACTGGACCTCCAACTGAAGACCAGTAGCAATATGCAAAGTATCTGTATTGGTGCATAAAATCTCACTAAAACAAATCAAGTTTTGAGTCATTCATTTATTAAAGAAATTACTATTTTTATTCAGCAAGGATAAATTACATTGATCAAAAACAACAGTAAAACCTTTTACACTGCTAAAAATAAAAATTTCAATTAAATGCAGTTTTTTTTTACTTTATATTAATCAAAGAATCCTGAAAAACAGTATCAATGATAAGAGAATGACAAGAAATGTTTCTTGAGCACCAAATCAGTACATTAGAATGATTTCTGAAGGATCATGTGACACTAAAGACTAATTACTAATGAAAATTAAAAAGTAAAAAACTGCCCTCATAGGAATGAAATACATGTTACAATGTATACGATATATATTTAGAAAACAGTTATTTTAAATTGTAGTGATATTTCAGAATATTATTGTTTTTACTTTATTTTTCAATTCAGTGCAGCCTTTGAGATGTTGGATTGTCAATTTGTGTTTGTGCAGTAAGATGACAGCACTGTATGATCTTATTACCCAATACAACACTCACATAAACCTCATTAACTCCAGCAATACACAGCAGCATGATTCAACATGCAAAGCGGTATGTATACAGAAAAAACAGCTATAAAAGCAATGAGCTATCATTTTACATTATTAGATGCTTATGTGAATTACTTTACAGAAAGATAACAAACTATTTTGCCACTAAACCTTGTTTATAATGTACATTACGAGTAATATCCTTAAGTATTTTGTCACCTTGGAATTATAAAGGTTGTATCTATCAGTTCTGACATTTTTGTAAAAAATTGAGTTATTCACATATTATTATGAGACAGCTTATTTACATAATGTGACTTTTTTATGACATTTTTTCATATGATGCAATTTCAAGTTTTGCTTTCTCTTTGGAGTGTAACAAGCTGATTGAGCATAGATAAGATCCCTGAAGTTGCAAATGCTAAAGTTTCAAAACCAAGAGATATTCTTTATCAAAAGTTAAGACTCGTCCA
The DNA here is from genome assembly GCF_963082965.1 of Carassius carassius. Classification (NCBI taxonomy): domain Eukaryota; kingdom Metazoa; phylum Chordata; class Actinopteri; order Cypriniformes; family Cyprinidae; genus Carassius; species Carassius carassius. Next base: position 5,234,538 of record NC_081785.1, read on the forward strand.
CGCCCTCCAAAAATGGCTCGTTCAAACACGCCCCCAAATGTCTATGTCACTATGTGAAAATATTTGCGTAATGCTGCCCACATGTTCACGCAAAGAAAGAAGGTGTGGTTTCAGTAACCACAGTTAGTGTTGAAGTAGCCATGTCAGGGAGACACTGTGTGTGCATTTAGGAATCTTTAAGATTAGTTACAAGTAGCAGCAGAACAGCAACAAATTTTATGGACGACCGTTTCGTAAACCTAGGAGAGGAGGTAATTCTGACTTTGCTACAACAATCTGGCACTTCTAAAATCAGCTACTGTAAGTATGTTTTGTTATTAGTTTAAATATTTGCTATTGACTGTTCAAATGTAGAGTTTTGAACGTTGTTTGTGTGTGCGCATGAGTGCGTGCACGTGAGATAGAGAGAGGGAGAGACTGGGTCACATCACAGTGGAGTCAGCAATCTTAAGCGTCCAAAAACACAACATAATGATCTATAAAAGCATCATATGACCCGTTTAAGTTGTGTACATTTTGAAACTTTTTACTATGACAACAAAAAGATTCTATCTGTAAAGTATATGGAATGCAAAATCTTAGAAGCTTAATATCTCAGAACCGCTCAGAATACAGATAGAACCTTATAATTCCAAGGTGGCAATTTAAGAGGATCTGTGTCTATCGGTTAAAGGCAACTGCATGAGAATATTGCATTTTAATAGTGGATAAATCAGATATGCTCTTCACAAGGATTAAGCAAAAATGCTAAAGCAACAAAATTATTTTCATTATTGTTTCAATTTAAATATTAGATCTTGATGAATTTCAGCTGTTTGTTTTCTTTTTTTACTCTCAAGAGTAAACAACTGTTGTTTTTACAAAAACCAAGATGTGGTGGTGTAATATGTGATCTAGAATGGGAACTAAAAGTTTTTTGGTTTGAACACCAAAAAGGCCAATCCATGAGCTATACACTGTAAAACAAAATCTGACATTTACAGTAAAATACCGTCAGCTGTGTTTGCTAGAACTTCACTTTTAAAAATATGGTAGCAACATTTTAGGTTTTACAGACTTAAATTTCATTAACTGATCTAGGCCCGGTTTCACAGACTGGGCTTAGACTTAGTCAGGATTAGATCATAGTTCAATTAAGACATTTAAGCAATTTTTATAAACGTGCTTAGAAAAAAACATTACTGGTGTGCACCTTGAGATAAAACAAATGCACTGATTTATTTTAAGATCACTGAGTGCAAGTTTCTTTTAGTTAAAACATCTCAGACTTACATTTTAGTCTAGGACTAGGCTTAAGCCTTGTCTGTGAAACCAGGGGCTAATGTTCTAATGTTAATAAACCAACATATTGAAGTACTAATATCTGTTTTGATCCATTGTAATGCACTGATAATTACCAAATACTGGTGGTGATGAGGAAGTCACATGTGAATCAAAGCTCATCACAAACAGCCTTTCCACAAGCTGAGAAGGGATATATATATATATATATACACACACACACACACACACACACACACACACATATGTGCACCTTCTGTGTGTGTAATGTCATTCACACAAACACTAAACACCATCATGGTAACACGCAACACTGAAATAATGCAATAAACATTAATTTAACAACATAAAATATAAGATAAAACCCTAATGTACACAACTGATAAGAAAAAACTGAGAAGAAACAGTTATTTCAACAACAAAAAATATATACAGTACAGACCAAAAGTTTGGACACACCTTCTCATTCAAAGAGTTTTCTTTATTTTCATGACTATGAAAATTGTAGAGTCACACTGAAGGCATCAAGGGCTATTTGACCAAGAAGGAGAGTGATGGGGTGCTGCGCCAGATGACCTGGCCTCCACAGTCACCGGACCTGAACCCAATCGAGATGGTTTAGGGGTGAGCTGGACCGCAGACAGAAGGCAAAAGGGCCAACAAGTGCTAAGCATCTCTCGGGGAACTCCTTCAAGACTGTTGGAAGACCATTTCAGGTGACTACCTCTTGAAGCTCATCAAGAGAATGCCAAGAGTGTGCAAAGCAGTAATCAAAGCAAAAGGTGGCTACTTTGAAGAACCTACAATATGACATATTTTCAGTTGTTTCACACTTTTTTGTTATGTATATAATTCCATAAATAATTCCACATGTGTTAATTCATAGTTTTGATGCCTTCAGTGTGAATCTACAATTTTGATAGTCATGAAAATAAAGAAAACTCTTTAAATGAGAAGGTGTATCCAAACTTTTGGTCTGTACTGTATATATATGAAGTGTCATGCAGGGAATTCTGGTTGTCAATTTACACTTTTTCACTGTAAATTCAACAATGACTTTTTCTTTCACTTCCAAAAACTGTAATTACAATTATTCACCGTATATAGTATGGAAACTTACTGATAACCAATTAACAGGTTTTTACTGTTAAAATCACAATATTTTTTACAGTGTAACCACAGTGAAAGTAGTAAATTGTAAAACAGAAATAAAAATAAAAAAGTCTTGAGCTTCTGCACATCAAGACATATGGTATGTTCTTCACACAAAGCTATCGTATGGCATAAGACGATTTCAAATATAGTGCATGAACCACTTTTTATATCCTTTTTGTGCTGAATTAACTTTTAACAAAACTTGGTTCTTTGGAACAACAAAATGGTGAACAAATGCTGGCTAATTTTGTATTTTTTTTTTTTTTTTTTGTACTCCAAGGTACTATCCTTTTAATTTGTGCCTCTTCATAATACAAGTGGCTGCCAAATGACTACATTTCACTCAGCCACAACATTACTTTGTTTCATCAACATCCCCAGATGTCTAAGATTTAATAAAACAAAATACACACTCAACATACGTGTCTGTCTGTTGTCTTTATCCTCAGACCTCACACAATGAAACTGACCTCTCAGTATACTGAACCGTGCTCATCTTCCCTTTCATATTAGGAATAACTAAGAAAGTTACCGTGCCCAACTTTATCTTCATCCAGTTCTGTTTTAATGAGTAGACCAGTCTGAGCTCTAGCGCTAAGGCCATCATGACCCCAAAGTCGTCAAACATAAACTTCACTCTGAATTTACGATCAGTCCCAGAAGCTCAAAGTGACCAGATGTTTCCCTTTAGAAGAACAGGGGCATAATGGCTTAAATGGCTTCAAGATTAGGCTGGAGTTTATAGTACATATGTTTGTGTAAAATCTGCTCTGTGTACTTGACCCTGCAGAGCAGGTTTATGGTTTCCATCATACCCAAACACAGACTTCAACGGCGATGCTCAACATGATCTACCATGCGGTTTGACCACTGAATGTTTGTCTGCAGCTCATTTGAGAAAAGAAAAAGCTAAAAATGATTCCATCAATTTTCAATTTGTAATTCTACAACCATCAGAATCAAAATATAAAATTTTATTTTAAGAGGCTTTTGCATCTTTTATTTAGAAGACGGTGGAGAACTGACAGGAAATTATGAGGATAAAGAAGGGGCGGACCAAAAAAAATTATGATTATAAAATTTAAACAACTAATAAAACTAAATAAGACGATTTATCTAACTGAATTGAACATAATAATAATACAAAAGAACATTTAACTGAATGCTTCTTTACATGCAAGAACATCTGTAAACACTTACACTGTAAAAAAAGTCTGTAAAAAGACAGTACAATATACTGTAATAATTTAAAGGAATTGTCCGTATTTTCTTTTTACAGGTGTTTCTCCGTATTTTTTTTAAATTACGCTTTGCATTGTGGGTACAAGAAGCTCAGTCGACAATTGGCGCGAAACCAGTGCTTGAGCAGGCGCCATTATTCACAGAGAAAGTCTCGGTCAAAATCTCATTTTAAAGTCGGATTTAGGATTTTGAGAATGGTTCTTACTCTTCCTTTGTAAATTATGTTTTGTTCATGTAACAAACTGTAACGTTAACTTAGCCTGGCTTGTTTTGGCAAACAAGCCTGGCTTGTTTGGCAAATGGATGTCGGAGCCGTCGCATTCAACATTTTCAGCATAACGTTAAGTAAACCGTCTCATCTTACACTTTTAACGTTATACAGCGTGGAGGTAGGTGTTACAGTACTCACTTTCAGTTTTATAAATAAAGGTTTATTAACTTTTTATTGTTGTTAATGCAGTGTTACGTTTTTTTGTTAATGAGGATCTCGTAAAGCATCTGGCATATTATCGTTACTGAGGTGATATTGAGCAGCTGTGATAACGTTAAATCTGAAGTGCGGTAACTTACAACCGTTTTTAGAGCGCTTTATGCCTTCAACAGGAGCTGGCAGAGTAAGTGAAGTGAAGTGACATTCAGCCAAGTATGGTGACCCATACTCAGAATTTGTGCTCTGCATTTAACCCATCCGAAATGCACACACAAAGAGCAGTGAACACACACACACACTGTGAACACACACCCGGAGCAGTGGGCAGCCATTTATGCTGCGGCGCCCGGGGAGCAGTTGGGGGTTCGATGCCTTGCTCAAGGGCACCTAAGTCGTGGTATTGAAGGTGGAGAGAGAACTGTACATGCACTCCCCACAATTCCTGCCGGACCGGGACTCGAACTCACGACCTTTCGATTGGGAGTCCGACTCTCTAACCATTAGGCCACGACTTCCCCCTTAATGGGCAAGAAAAGAAGACACCATTAACGTTACGACTTTGTTTTAAAAGAGATTATACGACCAGGAAAAGATCTGACATCATGGAGTTCTTCAAGGATAACACACCTTTTTTGCCAAACGAGGTAACGTTAGGTTTAGACATTTTATCGGCTTGTTTATGTTAAACACACACACACACACTCGATAAGTTAATTCTGTAACTTTACTGGCACACTGTCCGTGAACGCACACTGTCCATGAACGCACACGTCGTGTACGCGCAGAGAATGCCGCTTCATAGAGCGCACCAGGAGCGCATCGAGTTCTCTCTCACTTACACAGACAAAAGCACGCAAAATTGTCAAAATGAGAATTTTTGGCGAGTGAGTCTTAAATAAGTCTTGACTGATGTAAAGAGTTGGGTCTGTGTCAGATGTCCGTCGATGTGAGTCATGTTTTAAAGGGACAGTAGTTCATGACATTCATGGTGTTTCTTTTTGTTTTCTTTTCTAATGGCAGGTCATAATTGCTGCAGTACTTTGCATCCCAAGCACCACCTGCATTCTTATCATGGGTTTGTATTCTGTTTTATTTATTAAGTTTTTATTTATGAAAGCATATGGGTAGCAAAATTCAATTAGAAATGTAATATGCAAGTTGGCAAAGCAATATGTAAAACGGCAATGTGTTTCTGTATTTTAATGTACATTTTCCCATACAAATGTTTAATATTTAGTGCAAAATGAAAAATCTATTATATAGTTTACATTTGCCGTTTCCTACACTAGTTTTAATATGCAAAATAAAACATATTTTAATGCTTTATAAGTTGCAAAATTCAAATGAACATATATTACACAAATTGATTAGATATGGTTAATATGTCAAAGCAAAACCTGTAGTAAAATTATCATTTAAATGCAGTTTTTCCTAAATAAATTTTGACTTGGGGTTAGTACACGTGGGATTGCATTTTCATCATAATACAGCGTGATAATTGTAGCAAAATACAGTGAGAATTTCAGAATGCATTCTGAGGCAAAGGTGCTGCAAAGTGGTGTTTTAAATTTCTATTATTCTTAGTGCATTGAAGAAGTGGACTGACACTTACAATACAAGATGTTTCAATTGCATTTTCACTTAATACCTCGCGATGAATAAAAAGTCAATGTGGATTTGAAATGCATTTGAAAATGCAACACACCCCTGGCCTGTCAATCTTTAGGCTACATCAAGATGGGGCTCGGCAACAGGACTAGGGCTGCAACTAACGATTATTTTGATAATAGATTAATCTGTCGATTATTTTTACGATTAATCGATTAATGTCCTTATATTTTAGTTTTGCCCATTTTTTCCCCAAGTAAATTATTAATAAAGGGTCTTTATCATTCAGCATAGATTTTTAAGAGATTTTAACCATTTTGCATTGTCATATCCTCATCAAAAATATACCTGGAGTTTTGTTTTATTATGTGTTAGTAATCCTTTGTCGAACTCTTCTGCAATCAAAACACTGACCCATAGCAAATTTCACAAGGAGATTTCAAATAATGTTTTCACCATGGCAGTCCTTAGAGCTCCTAAAGTAGTTTAACATCCCGAACAAAGCTTATTAAGGAATCTTTCAGAACATATTTTCATGAAGAAGAAGGATAAAACAGAAAAAAATTGCAGTACATTGCATTTTATTATTTACTGGGAAACAGCTTTCTAGCTTATGCTGTGAAATTGTAAACAATCCTTCGAAAAAAGTGCCAATGGCATGAAACCTGAATGGAACTCACAATTTAAAGTAAAATCCATCAGAAAAAAAAATTGGACACACAAAAAAACTGCTGTGTGAAAAAGAGCAGTGAATACTTAGAAAAAAAGTGCATTTCAAATATATTTAAACATTTACCTCTCTCATTCAGTCATAATTAGGCTGCAAGACTGAATTATGAACTGGTAAACGACAAACTGATCACAGAACATGTTTGTAAATCTTTAAATGTTAACTGTTAAAGAGCAAAGTTATTAGCTTTTACGACTAAACATTTGTAAACAACATTGTACTGGATAATCTGCACAAATAAAAGTCTTAGGGGCCGTTCACATAATCGCGCTTAAAAACGCGTGGAAAACGCTAGGCGCGCCGCTTTCTCCTTCCAAAGCGATCGGGCTCTTGCGCCCCTGAGGCGTCTGCCTTTGCTAAGCAACCATGACGTGCTCTCTTCTTGAAAACGTGGAAATTTCAGCAAAGGGTAAATGGATTTGCAGCTCTAAAAATCGCACCTGCGGTGCGCTTGCGGCTCTCTGAAAAGTTGAGATGTTTTTAACTCGATGCGGTGCGGACGCGCCTGGAAAAACGGGCGCGTCGCTTCCATTATGAGCGCGCATACCTACATTGGAAATAACGAACTTGAGCGCGCAAAAGACGCGATACGTGAACGGCCCCTTAAACAGTTCAGTAGTGCAGAGTTTACAGGTTACTCTTCTTTTTTGAATGCTTAAAGTAAAATACTCCCACATCCCGCTGAATGCTGCAGAGACGCTGTTCGGGAAGCACGTGACATTAAACGAAGCCAGCTATTGGCTATTCGCTACTTCTCCTGCTGTACTGGCTGAGTAAAACCTCCGGTGGCTCATTACTGCCACACTTTGGTCACCACAGATTTGAAATATGCACGAAATGAGCCGCTTACGGCAAATAAAAGTTATTTAGCAACTAATCGATGACTAAATTAGTTGACAACTATTTTAATCGATTAAATCGATTAGTTGTTTCAGCTCTAAACAGGACACACAATAAGTCAATATTCAGTCAACAAAACGCTTTCCATACTGAATTAAACTAAATTCATCGCGGGGTATTAAATGAAAATGCTATTGAAACGTCTTATATGTAAGAGTCAATGCATTTAAGAAAAATAACGATTTAAATCACCATTTCGCTGCACATTTGGCTCAGAATGCATTCTGAAATTCTCACAGCATTTTTGCTACAATTATTATGAGGTATTATGATTAAAATGTGTTCTTCCCTCAAGTCTAATTGCATTTAGGAAAAATGCCAATTAATAATAATTTTGCTATAATTTTTGCTTGGAAATGTTAAACATATCTAATCAATTTGAGTAATACATTTTCATTTTCATTTTGCAACTTATAAAGTGTTTAAATGTTTTTGATTTGCATATTAAAACTAGTGTAGAAAATGGCAAATGTAAATCATATAACAGAATTTATTTTGAACAAAATTTTGGACACATGTATGGTAAAATGTAAATTAAAACACAGAACTACATTACAATTTTACGTATTGCATTGCCATTTTGCATATTTCAAATTGCTACCCATATGTTTCCATATTTATTTGCCATTAGGGATGTTCAACACTGACAAAAAAATTGTCATTGACTTGTTTATTCAGTTAACTTGGTTAGTGAAGTTGTTTGTGTAGGAAAGATTTAATCAATGTTTGGAGTGGCTTTCTGAATTTACAATGTGTTGTTTATAATTTCTTTGTTTATTGTTATTGGTGATTCCAGTTTGCTGTCATACAAGTTACCATTCCCTCCCCTATTGAGACTGAGCTATACATTCCCTTTGTTTTATTTGAAGAACAAACATCCGGAGGAGAATGGCACCTACGCTGGAATTCATACAAATGTAAGGAACATATCTAATGAAACTGTGTATAAAGCATTTTATGTTGCCTTTTAGTGGAAAATAATCAAAGGGTTAGCTCAGTCAAAAACGAAAATTCTGTCATTAATCACTCACCCTCATGTTGTTTCGAACCTGTAAGACCTTCGTTCATCTTCAGAACACAAATTGAGATATTTTTGATGGAATCTGAAAGCTTTCTGACCCTGCATAGACAGTAAGGGCCCTACCACGATCAAGGCACAGAAACCTAGTATAAGGACATTGTTAAAATGGTCCATGTGACATCAGTGGTTCAACTGTAATTTTACAAAAATATTTTTTTATAAAAAATACTTTTTGTGTGCAAAGTAAACAAAATGACAACTTTATTCAATGATTTATTCTCTCATGGGAGAATCTGCCACCATTAACTAGAGTACCACTACGGATGCGTGTGCATTAATTTGCCAGTAAACAAGGTGCAGCGCATGGAGGGTCTACGTCAACAGCACCACACACATTCCCCATGGGTCAGAGAGCTCTCGGATTTCATCAGAAATATCTTGATTTGTGATCTGAAGATAACTGAATGACTTAACAGATATTTATAAGCAATGTTTAAACTGGAACTTTATAATTCAATCTCAACCTGTTCTGCATGTTATTCTGTACTTTTTCATTCATTTTCATTTCTTGTCATTAACAGTCTTCCTGTGAAGAAATCCTGAACGAGCGTCAAAGGTTCAGATGAAGGCAATCCACGCTTCCAAGACTCATGTATGAACTACTTCTAGATTCCGTGTAAATTTGAGTTTTTTTCAAATCTCAATTTAGGACTTGGACTAAACATGCAGCAAAAGAAAAAGAAAAAGTCGTTTCCTCAAACGGGCACATGGTAAGAGATACTAAACACACGAACACAAAGCCCTGATCTTAATTTGGATTGTATAGTTTTCTTAGTTTAATATTGTAATGTCAGGCATGAATGCATAAATCTTTGTTCTTTATTTTCAAATGCTGTACAAGAAAGTTTTTTTTTTTTTCGATGTCAATTGTAGATGCAGATAATTTAGCATGAATAAGAAGTTAGTAATCTAACTAGGGTTAGTTCACCCATAATATTATATGAATAATCTCATTCCAATCCTGTTAGACTTTTGTTCATTTTTGGAACACTAATGAAGATCCTTTTTAATTAAATCTGACAGCTGTACTGTATTGGACGTTGAAATGGTAGCTGCATAGGCTGTCAATTGAGGGACAGAAAGCACAGAGATTTCATTAAAAATACTCTTCATTTGTGTTTCAAAGATGAATGGAAATCGTATGGATTTGAAACGGTATGAGGGAGAACAACTGATGACAAAAATTCACATTTTGTGCTTTTTAAATAATGTTGTGTTCTATGGGAAAATGGTGTCATTTCACTTGAATATTGACTATAAGTCTGTAGCAATTGTTAATAATGACAGCCCTTTCTTTATATTAATTTTTACCTCATGTATTTGAAAATGTATTCTTTGTGACCACTGTTTGGTGCAACACCAATATTGTACAAGTACCTGTTCATGATTTCCTGTTGCTGTTTAAACTAAAATTGTTCTATAATACAAACATTTTCAATGGTGCTTTTCACATTGTTAAATTGATGTCATAATATTTTTGTCTTCACCTGTTTAAGGCAAATAAAAAGCTACTGAACGCATTTTTAAGAATGTTCACATGAGGTAAAAATAAACCATGTTCAATTTGTACATATTGTGCTGGATTTTTTTGCTACAGAAGAGGCCTATGCTATGATTTTTTTTTAAATCTCTGCATAACGGATTTTCCATTTATGGTACGGAAGAAAATGTTAATCTACAGAAATTTCCATTTTAATGTTGAAGGAAGTGTCCGTAAAGTGTCCGTAAATTTAACAGAAAATGTCCTGGTAATTTTCTGCCAGTACATTATCCGTTTTTTTACGGAATTTTTTTTTACAGTGTACAGTTTAAATGAATTAGTGAATAATTTCTTTAGGACTGGTTTCTTTGAGAGGAATCTTCAGAACGATTTACTAAAAATCAAATGAAACTTCAAATGCTTTTGAAATCTATTAAGGATATTCTATACGAGTGTGCTTGATTATTGCCTCAGCTTATTAGGTTATAAGGATGCATGCACAGTATGCATTTAAAAAAACAGTTTTGTCAGCATTTTGTTATGATATAACATGTCTGATTAGAGAAAAAAGTTTGATGCCAGAAAAGCTACAGTAGAAAACATCTGTCATTTTAATGAAAAATATAAGTAAATTAGTATGAATGCAACGAATCTTCAACTATATTCTCAAAGAAAGTAAACTCATTCAGCTCAAACAAGATTTAAATGTAAAACCATGGCTCACAGATGAGAAAGAGAAAAAAGGAAGGAAGGAAGGAAGACAAAGAGAAAGCAAAATTGCAGAGGAAACTCCTCTTTTTTTCTCGGAGCGCTGAAAAAAAATGATTCACTTGGCCATGTCAACACAGCCTTGTGTGATTTTTTTTCTCAATGTGGAAGAGAATCTCAATTCTCACACTGTAACTATTTATCAGCGATAACCCGCAGACCAGACACAGCTGTTCTCAAGGCTGGGAATTTTCTCACCATGGGTTTATTTCTTGGTGTGAAAATAGCTCCGGCCCGGCCAGTTGGTCCAACGATCAGTGGGCAAGGACCACTCACTTCACACCATAAGAATGGATACCATGTCTATTATTAGATCAACTTGAAATTAAAAACAACATAAACTGCGTCTTGGTTTGTGGTATTTTAGGTTGCTTATTTTCAAATTTTTACATGACGGCAAACTTTGAGAACCAAGAAGTTCTCAGTAACATTTATTCATTTAGCAGATTAGTGAATCTCATGAAAACATGCCCACATCACGTCACATAATTTTTTTATTTACTTATTTGTACTTTTTTTGTGATATTTTTGTTTTGTTTTGTTTTGTTTTTAAGTGAATAATGCAAGCACACAGTATCCCAGTATATCATTAACAAGTGGAAGATTTTAATCGTGCCGCTGCTAGATGTCCTTGTTCACAAGGTCTGATCCAAACTATGATCCACAAACACCGCTAAGCAAATATTCTCTTCCTTTATTCAAAACACATACAATGCAGGAGCTTATATGACAAATGTCAAAATAAAAACTGGTAATTCAAATCCACATCTTGGGAGCAAAATAAACTTTACATCCTGGGAAACCCCTGAAATGTAAACATCTTTATACATTTTTTTTTAAAAGACTAGTGCAGGAAAGTTATTATTACAAAACCAACAAATGTGTGAACGTATAAAAAACATCAACAGTCGGCTCCTCATCTTTCAGCTCATTTGCTTATGGGTCACCACAGTCTGTAATGAGACAGGTGACTCAAATATTTACAACTAAAATAGTAATAGAATCAGCAGCTAGCCTAAATGTAAGCAAATATGTGCTATGAACTGAGCATAACATTTTATCCTAATAAAAAACGATATCTTTCCTGAAGCCCAACTGAAATAAGAGTCTCGCTGTGCTTGTAAAACACATAAAACTGTTTGTTTATGTATAAGCTTGTCTTTTCTAAATGGATGTCTGTCAACTGAAAAGAAAAAACTGTTATTTTAACTCACAGCATTGAGCACTTGTCCAGATACTCCCAGCCTCCTTTTCCAAAGCAATTCAGATAAATTTTTGGAGGGGAATGGTATCAAGTTCTGCAAACCTTGTACCATCTCTATTAGAGGTAAGTCACAGGAGACTAAAATCAAGGTCTACCCACGGAAAGACCGATATTTCACTACAAAAAACATGCACATATCAGTTATAAAAGCATATAGAGATTATAAAAGTGAATCCGGACAACAAGCACATTCAAGAAAAGTGGAAGGGAACATCTGATGGAAGGTAAATCTCAAGCAGTGTGCATGTCTGGCAGCAACTGGCATGAAAATGACTACATAACCCACTTGTCTTATGAAATATCTCTCTCTGTCATACACCAGTGGAGCTAATCCACGAGAGCCCAGCCCTCATATGTCCGTGCTCCACCCTGGTGGCCAGGCCTCTTTATGTAAGCAAATTTCGATCTTTATGAATGACTGTGTTGATCCTGCACTGAGAAGCAATTCCCATGCTGGATCATGAGTCAGGGAATTAAGGGAATTCATCAAAATCAGGAAGCATGTTTACACTTCTTTAGCACACTTTAGCACATTTCAAACGAATGGTTTCAAGAATGAAAGTTGAGAGCAAACACGATAAATTTGGGGAAAAAATATATGAAATATATAAAAATATAACACTTCAGTCAAACTTTACATTTCTAAATGCAATAAGACACACTTAAAAATATGTAAATGTCTTTGCATAGCATTTGTTTTAAAGTATACTTTTAAAGCACAACACCTGATAATCACTGTAATCACCTTGAGACCATTTGGTTAAAAGTTATAGCAAAAAAATGGCTCAGAAAAGTGATGTTACTTCTGTAGATGCCATTTGGTTTGACACTTGATATGTGCAGTGACATTCAGACATATTAAATGTGACTTAAGTGTTCAAAAGTGACCTTTTTTGTGGCCACTGTACTTTGATCCTTCCCTGAATAGCATTGTGGCATGTTGAGGGCATCTGTAGAGCTGCTTGCTGCTTATATACTAACAGTCAATGGCAATGGCAGGATGTTGATTGCTTTTATACGCTGTGACAGAAGGGTTCGGTTTGCCTTAAAGAGCTATAAAATGAAAAAAAATCTTATTATCCTCAATCTACATACAGATCACAAGATAAATAAACTAAAAGTAGAAACTGAAATTTCAAGTTTCGCACAAATATTGGTAACCGTGGTCAACAACACTTCCACCACTTCAGATCACAGAGCTCTTTGTCTTCAGTTGTCGTCAGTATGTCTGTCTAGCTTGTTGTTGCTTTTCACTGCAAACAGCTGAATGTGGAGGAGACCGAATCACTATTTGTTTATCGGTCAATCGCCAATGGAATGAACAATCTTACATGCGTAGCTTGCAAGTAAAGCATTCTAAAGATTATAAAAATATGTGCATTTTTTAAATACAGTCCATGGAAAGACAAGTGTGCCTGTTTCAGCTTTGTGTTGCTTTAAAGAGTTGTAATCGCTTTCATTAACAGTCTCACCGCATTTAAGGCACCATCTAAAGATTTTGGGTGGTTGAATTTGTAAAAGAGAGGGTTCTCAAAGAGGCACACAACTCAAGTGATGTCATGGGAAATGTACTGCTCATGGGTAATTTGCATTTTCTTTCTCTGCTGGTGCAACGGTTATAATAGGAACAAGATATTTGAATATGTAGTCTTAAAATAATTTTAAATTTGAAATGTCAATAAATATGCATTACGTTGATCAAAGTGACAGAAAAGACATTGTTATATTGTAAAATAAATTGTTACATAATACAATTTTAAAAAATGCTTTCTAATTATTAAAGAATCTTAAAAAAATGAACAATGTTCCATAAAAATATTCAACAGATAGAATGTGTGACTGGAGTAATGGTTGCTGAAAATTCAGTTTTGCAATCAGAGAAATAAAGTACATTTGAATATATGTAATAATAGAAAAGCTATTTTAAATTGCTATAATATTTCACGAAACCCCAAACTTTTGAACAGTAGCATTCTAATGCTATTCGATTGCAAAGAGCATAGTGAAGGCCTTCAAAGACAGTACTAAGATACTGTGCCTTTAAACCAAACCAGCACTAATGCATACATCCCAGAGCAAACATCTCTCAAGCACTGGAGCTCCATAATAACATAATTGCACAGCAATTGTGTGGACAGATGAAGTAGGATTTTGAGGTCCCATGATGTAGCCAACAGTCATATCTCTTCCAGGATATGACCTAAAGAGCTCTTACCCTAGGGAAGACAACAGCACTTTAACAACAGACCACAGTGAATAATCTAATGAGTGTGTGGCTGTTAGTCTGTCTTTCCTTATTTTCTCTGTGACATTTTCTCCCCCTGTGCCATTTATCTTGTGTCCGTCTCATCTACACTGAAAAAAATCCATCATCATCAGTGCTCTGATATCAAACACAGTCATGAAACTAACTCTAAACCAACAGCTCCATAGGCTTGAGACATTGTCTGTAATTTTCTGCCTCTCTCTCATTAAAAGCGAATCCATAACTCTGGAAGCCTTGATCACTGGGCCGGCAGAAGAGTTAATGGGTTTCCATTTTAGAGTTTACATAATGGAGGTCATTCAGTGCAGCTCTCAGGCCAGTCTACGACCAGCTAGAAAACAAATCCTGGCCTTTGGTCTGTCATCCAGCAGTCAAAAGCCAATGTTCCTAATGGCAAGTTACAGTATTGACCTAATCAAAGCGATGCTAAATCTGTTATTGGCATGTGCGAGATTCATCCACCATGTGAGTGAGTGAAGTGACCAAGTGGCCAAGTATGGTGTCCCATACTCATAATTTGTGCTTTGTATTTATCCCATCCAAGTGCACACACACAGTAGTGAACACACACACACACACACACACAGTGAAAACACACCCGGAGCAGCGGGCAGCCAGAAGTTCAGAGGTTCATTGTTGTGTGAATGTCATAAAACGTAGCCAACTTAGAGAACATAAAACTAATGTAACTGTTTGTTGTGTAGGTATTTAGATATACTCTGTCGTATTCTGCATGAACATACAAGATCAACTGAAAAAAAAAACAATAATAAAATGTAGACATTTTGTATATTTAGTTTAAATCTAATTTTATTTAACAGAGAAAATATTAAGATTCTTATCTATGCATTTATTAAATCATGCAAGATAACCTAAAAATGTCAAAAAATAAAAACAAAAAAACAAGTCACATCAAACACCCACATATAACCATTATCTAGCCTATGTTCCTGTTAAGTTAGATAGAGAGTAAGCTTGTTGTGTATACCAGATACCGTATAGCCACATTTAAGCTCACTTGGGCTATATGTGTGATCAATAACATCAGGACAGTAGGAGGGTTATCCCAAAGGGGTCATATGCCGCACCTCTCTGGGATCCAAGCACTTAGACAAAACAAGAAAGGCAACTAAAGAGGAAAGATGCAAAAATTTCAGGCAGGCAAGTCGAATAGTTTTCCAAACACAGACCCCTAACCCACTTCATTCCATAGCCTCATTTAAGCCAGAATCCCCAGAGTCCAGAAAACCAGTGTTATCCAGCTGACGCTCACTGTCTGCAGTTGTCAGGCACGTTTGTGATTCAGCAGCCTGCATTACATGTGCTAATCCCATGGATTCAGTACTGGGGATTGCGGTCGAGCTTAGTATATAATGAGTTTCCCTGAGCACAACAGTGTTTGGACAAGCAAATATTAAATCACACATGCTGATATTGGTTATCAGGTAATAAAGCACCATCCAAATGTCCCCATGGTGTTGATCACAATGCACAATTATACTGAAAAGGACAAAGATACTGTATACACTCTTAAAAGTAAAGGTTTACACACACACATACACACACATAGATGTCTAACCTCTGACCCACATCCAAATAAAACAGATGAGTACATTAAAAATGGACAAGCATAAATCAAAAGGTACAGTAACAAATTGTTAAATCATTGACAGGTTGTTTATGTATAGCTGATTAAATATGTAATTGCGTCACATGGCACACCCACAGGAAAAATGCACACCAGTCTCATTCCATTCATAACACTTCCTCAGTTGAGGTCAGAACTTTACGGCTGCTTCACCTGACTCACTTAGATAAGGGCCTGGGACGAAAAAGACAAAGGCACACACACTAGTTCATCTGAGGCTAAAGGGCAAGTATGTATCTTCACATGGCAACCCACACAACAAACTTTAACAAAGCTACACTAGCTGAGAAAAACAAAAACAATCATCCTAAAATGTCAATGTTAAAGTGACTTCACATTTTTGATTTCTCTAAATCAAAGACAGCACGCTCACCTCTCAGAAAGGCATGTCAAGAGCACATAGTCGTGTGAAATCCAGAAAGTGAGAGCTTTGTTGATCTCAGCCCTGAATGCTGCGGTGTGGGAAGCACGCAGACCACAACGGCTCATACATCTCTCACCATCAAATCTGGTCCTGAAATAGCCAACCAAACTCCCTCTACTCCACAAAATCAACACAAAAATTAGTCTTCGAAACAGCTCTGTCTTCGGTTTAATTCTCCACTGGATTTACAGTATAAGCAGTCTGAATATTTTAAAATCTGACTACAACTGTAAGCTTGAGCTCAGACTCTGAATAAGTGCACCATCCACACTCACACACACACAGATGTTCCCGGTCTGAGTAGGACCACCCTCTTCCTGTACACCACACCTCCTTTCTGCACTGTCCAATGGGAGGGCAGTAAGAGGTATTGCATTGAGTTTGACTCTGCCCTCAAGTCACAGAGCTGATAAGTGTACAGTGACAAATAGATTTGAAATGTTAGAGGAAAACAATAACATGGATTACGAACAAATCACTAATCTAGTATTGTGCTTGCTAAGCAGTATTAACAAACAAACAAACAAACAAACAAACAAAAATGAATATATATATGAAAAATAATTTGTACAAAGTTATTTACAAATAATTTATTTTATAAAAACAAAAAAAAACATAAGAAAAAAACAACTAAAAAACTCTTGCCTTGAAAAATGTTGCCCTGACTGGAATAAATAAAGTTTGTAAGTTGAAGAAATAAAAGTACTTAAACGGACTTAAAATTTACATAAGATAAAATATTTTAAAACAAAAACTAATAAAAATGATAGAACCCATTACAAAATTACTTAAAATACAATTAAAAAACTGATTACAAAACTGAAAATATAAAAAACAAAAGCTAACTCAAAATATTAATAAATACTATAATAGTATATTACTAAAATTGCTAAGGCAACTGTCACAATTACTGAACTATTAATGTGAAAGACATGAATAACTGAGACGGAGGTGTGCTATTACTTTTCTAAGCAATCTCACTTAGGATTAGGGTTGGGTACCGAAACCTATATAACTGGTATGTCCTAGAACAGAATTAGAATGCAGATTTCATTGCCACTTTAATGCATGAGTGATCGATTGAAATATTTGTACTCAGGTTCTCTGAAACAGACGTAAGAAGCATCATCACCGGAACCGCACATGACAAATTATTTCCCTACTGAGAAAATACCCATGAACACAATTCGGAAAGCTCTTATTATACAAATCCAACATATCTTTGTAGTAACGTGAGTGTCCATGTTGTTTTCACATTTCGCCTTCAAAGCACAACTCGATAAATAAGAACGTCCGAGGAGTACGCAAATGCAGTAATTACACTTGATCTGATGTAACATGCTACCATTAACTAGCTAAGTTAAAAACGCTTAAATTAAAATGCTTAAGCTAAACTCCCCTTGTAATGACTTGCAATGAGAAGCGTTTCTAAACCTGTTAAAGAACATTATAAAGTTTTTACTCCAGAACACCAGTCTATTGCTTCCTTTTGAGATCTCATGTGGTTTCTTGTCAGAGATTGAGCCAGAAAATAATTTCTATACTGTATAAAAAAATAAAGGCTATGTCGATTAGCAATGGATTATAAATGTACTTAATTATTATGCAAATCCCAGAGATGGCTTGAATAACACAGATAAACTAGCAGTCGAGTGTTTATTGTCTTTGCTTTATCATTCAATCAAAACATTTCCATCCATTTCCGGTCGTTTGATTTAACCGGTTCTTCTTAGTGAACCTGTTGAACCAGTTAACACAAATTACTTGAATTATTCACTGAACACTGAACCGAGAACCGTTTCTTTCGGACGTGTCCAATATGAGAACCGATAAACTGATGATAATGCACATCCGTGAATCAGTGTGAAGCAACCGAACAGAACATGATTGACTACTATGACTGACAGCATGTCTAAACCAAACTGGTTCTTTTGGACAACTTATTTTGTGGTATTAATGTTATGAGCGCGGGTAAACCGACGACTTGAAAGAAGGGCAATCTGGCATAACGTAACTCTATTTAATAACAATAGAACAGTTTTTCACTGGCCGCAGCTGGTGCCGATATTTAGATATCAGGGCAGCCAATAGCCAATATATAAGGCCTAAAAAAAAAAAATTTGTTTGGTTCCGGTTTCCGACCGACCCTGTCAATTTATGTGCGACCCAAATTTATTTTATGAGACTGGGGAAGAACGGTCTTTCACACATCGTTAATTAAATTACAGTTTCCTTTAAATGCTGTTTTACACTTAAGTAATCCGTTAAAAACCATTAAGTATTGCATCAAAACCCTTTAACTGTCAATTCCTAAAGTGAGCTATAACTTAAGGTTTGGAAATCGTAACATTAAGAGAAACACGGGGGGAGGGGGGAGTAAACAATATATCGCGGAACAGAGAGGGCACTGACAACATGCTGACAGACAGGACATTAACATTACCAGCTTACTTTTAATATGAAACAAAGTCTCATTTGGTTATTTCACCTTTCAAATGTGGTCATTTTTTAAAGAAATGTAAACAATAAATACCGTTTTGTGGCTCTTGAATGTGTCGAACAGATCGCTGTAAGTTAGATCATCAGTTAAAACTAACTGATCGTCTCTTGCTTCTAGTTAATTTATAGCATCAAAATCAAATAAACCACATAAATGAACATAACAAAGAATGTTGTTTGACTACAAAAAGATGTCTGTACACTCCGTTTTTCAAGTTCAAATCCTCCATGTTAATCTACTATGAGATCGCCTGTCAAACTCCCGCGAAGGCTTTGTGTGTGTGTGTGTGTGTGCGTTTTGCGTGTCTATGGCAACAACAGACTTTAAACGGGAATACAGAATCACTGTCGTAAAAGTACCGGTACACACATTTAAAATCAGCGCGCGTGTGTGTGTGTGTGTAAAACTGCCACTGGAGAAAAAAATAAATAAATAAATAAATAAAAAATCCCTACCGACTAATGACCTCAACTGACAACCAACCGGAACCAAACTTTTTTTTTTTTTAGGCCTAATGTGTTTTTTTGGCCAATACGTTTGGCCGATTTTATTTTTTTCCCCATTCATCTCATAAAAGTTAGTTTGAGCAAATTGTTATTGCAGATAGTAATAGTAGTAGTAGCCCAATTTAAAGTAATAATACATGGCTCAAAACTTAGGACCTTTTCAAAATAGTTCTGAAGCATGCTTTTTGTTTATGTTTACTGACAGACACCAGTGTTTCCCACAGACCACTAATTAATTCTCTGCCAGCAGGAGGTGCTGTTGGAGCAGAGATGGGAGATATAGCGGTTTCCCCAGTAACGGCTGTTATAAGCGCTGCTCACAAACAGCATTACAGGAAAAATGAAAAAAATATATAATAATATTGACAATATTGTATATTGTCGGACCAACACACAGATTTCATGAGGAAAGTTAATGTGCATAACCTTCCATTAGCTGTAGCTCTGTGTGAACAAGCCGCTGCTGCAGAGTATGAACTGCTCCGTCTTTCACTCAGCTTCAGAGGGAGGTTCCACAACAACGCTTAGCTGCCGCCGTGCACCTGCCTTTAAATCGGTCTAATTTGCAGCATAATCAGCCGATGCCGATTAATAAAAAAATGCCAAAAATTGGTTCAGACACAGGTACAGTTTTAAAAGTTACGATTTGGCACCAGTATCTTAAAAAACCCAAACAATGTTAAAAATTTTTAATGTTCATTTTTTTTTCTGACCTTCTGTAGCAAAGCATTACAGAGCTCTCAGGCATTCCAGGCAAATAGGCCTTGGGTTTTCAGGGAAATAAATAAATCAAAGTTTTTAGTACTGGTTTAAAAAAAAAACATTCAATTTTTACATGATTTGTTATTTGCAACACATTTTACTTTTTAATGGCTTTTTAAGTTAAAATTGACCAATTAAATTGTGACGAGCAAAAATAAACAATACTGTCAATATTGGTTATGAATACTGAACTTCATCATTGAGCAGCTATTGGTTAACATTCACCAACTGAAAATTAAAGTTGGTCACATACTGTTATCTTAACAAGAACTGATTGATCATTCAGTTAGCATCACCCATATCACTCCAGCAACTGATTAATCACTAGTTAACGTCACTCAATTGATCTCCATCATCCAATCAGCTTTGTTCTTCCACAAAGACCCACACAAAAACACGTACACAATGTCTGGTTGCATTCCTAGAGCACTCGGTTTCAGATACGAAATGCCATTATTTTCCAAAATACTACTCGGAAGCAATAATGAATATCTTGGTTTCCAAGAGAAGATCAAATTTCCTCTGTTTAAAGGACACAAAACAGAGTGCATCTGGCTCTTTCCTCTTGTATGCTGAGCACAGGTCAGCGAGGTCAGGTTAGGTTCATCGGCAGGAAGTGTAGGTACCACTAATGGTGATGTGTTCCTGTCGACAACAGTTATTGATCATGAACTTTGCTCTTTGCATCAGTGGAGCAGACAAATACATTCACTTCACTGCATTAGCACAACAACATCTTCCATCTGAGGTCAGAGTCCATACCAATTTTGTTAACATTAACATTTTTTAATAGAATATCTAACTGCAATATCTTGTTTATATATTGGAACATCTCTATTTACTGACTACAAATGCTTTCCTGAAGGAAACAGCAGTGTTATCAAAGCAACAAAAGAACACTCATTAATGCATTGGCTGAAATGCCACAGAGACAAATCTTGTTTTCTATCAGCTGTGCATCAAAACATAATGTGGTTTTTGTGCCTATGCAGTGTAGATGACACTCTGTATGCAAAAAGATCAATTTCAATTTAGAATGCAATATTACTGACATCATTGCAGTGTTACATTTTGATTAAAAATATATTAACAAGGGAAATTTAAAATGTAATTAACAAATTAGGTGGTAGAAATTAAGTTTAATTAAATATTTTTTTGTAGTATAAAATTATTTGAATACAAATTTTGTGCATTTAAATTAACAAAGCTGACAATGATGAAACAAATTGACTTATTATTTTAAAATGGCAAGAAAATGACATTAAGATATTTTAAAATTGCCAGCTTTTATAAAAGTGTTTACTTTGCAAGCACTGTAGTTAAACTATTTTTTTTACTGCCATATTAGCATCAAATGCTATTATTTATTGCAATATAAAATAAAATAAAATTATTTTTGCATGTTTGGTGATGCTAGTGCAAAATAAATTACATATTACAAATATGGGAACTCTTGCTGACCTTTTGCACTTACAGTTGCTTACCATCATCACAGCACCAGTTTTTAATTACCACAAACCTGACCTCCTGACTGTGACAAGAGGAAACTATTTCACTGTTTTTACTTTCTTTCTTCCATCAGTGCAGCTCAAAATGCAAAGCATGTGATCAGATTTCAACACACATATGATAAAGAACCTGATTTGATTCTTCAGGCATAAGGTGTGTCTTAAGTCAACATTCAGAAAACATACAGCTGTATCCTCTCTGAGGGATTTCTCACACCCTTAGACTGTCAGGTATAGAGACGGGTGTGGGAAGTGGGTGTGTCTGATGACAGGATGTGCTTTCCTTAAGGGATATTGTTTATAACATGACCACACATTATCTACAGAGGGCTATTCCACCACCCACCAATGACCTTCACCCAGATTATCCCAGAACAATCTCCCTGCTCCTTTCAAAATACTGTAACAAAAGTAAAGAAATATCACTGTTCCCTTTGGCCAAAAACCTCTTATAATGAAATGGATAAAAGCTTGTCTTGAATAAATCAGAATTGGTTACATGGAAAAGTATAAAGGTAAAAAAAAAAGGCCAGAAGAAATCACTCATCTCATTTACATGAGTAATATTAACACACCCACACATTACACAGCAAAACTATTTTGTGGCCAAAAAAGAAGGCATATCCTGTTTCCTCAAAATAGAAACAAGCACAAATTCATTGTCCAAACAGACAAATTCAAATTCTAACAGAAAAACCATGCCAGAAAGATCCTGAAATCACAGCAGCTAGTCCAAACTGGTGAAAGTGCCTTGTCCTCTTTATTTGATAAAATCCAAATCTAATCCAAAGATGTTCAGAACAATCCAACTCAAAAGGTCTAATGTTTTATGAACAATACAGTCAATGTGTTGGGTCCATGAAGGAAACTATTTTTTTTCATTATAGGTGTGTCACACAGACAGGCGGATGAATTCAAGGTCTGACAACTCATAACCTCACCCTTTGGAAACAACCAGTGATTTATTTAAACATATAGCTGTATACTTGTTGACAAGTGCCTTTTAACCATTCAGTCTGACAGCTAGTGGTAGCTAACATGGAAATACTCAAGGAGACACGACCCAGCATTCCCTAACGCAACTAAAAATAAATACAGCAGAAAATGAATAATTTTTTATATATATATATATAATTCTGGCAATAATGGCGGCACAGACTTGCCTTTGTCCGTAGTCTCAAGGGCATGAAACTGAGAGCTCTGTGCCCTTTCTTCCACGCCGCAGGACAAATGTAGTCAGTTTTCCCCACCATTATTGCTCTAATGTGTGCCCCAATGGGGTTCTAGGCATTGCCAAACCAAAAAGAAGCATATTGGTTCACCCTGGTAACAAAAAGAGCAATAAAATTCCCCCCGAAAATTACACTACCACTGGCTACTGTTTGGAAACACCCTGTACCACATGTGCCGGCAACAACCCAGAGCCAATTAGAAACCTTTAGACTTGATTGCATTTTAACTTCAGTGGTCTTGTTGAGAACTTGCATTTCCACTTAAGCTATACCCACATTTGCACACATTTCATGGCCCACTGAAATGTTTAGTTGATGCTGGCAGGTTGCAAGCATTCCCTTCTGCAAAGCTACCTATCGCCCTCAGTTCTTGAATAAAAAGACCTCTAGGGGACAGCCGTGGCCTAATGGTTAGAGAGTCAGACTTGTAACCCGAAGGTTGCAGGTTTGAGTCTCATTGCCGGCAGCAGTTGTAGGTAAGGGGAGTGAATGAACAGCGCTCTCTTCCACCCTCAAAACCCATGGCTGAAGTGTGTGTGTTCCCTACTCACTTCTGTGTCTGTGCACTTGGATGGGTTAAATGCAGAGCACCAGTTCAGAGTATGGGTTACCAATACTTGGCAAATGTCTCAACTTTCAAAACATCTTTGTTTTAATCACCAAGCTTGTCGTCTTCCTAGTGCAAGCAAGGCTACACTCTTTCAGCTGATTCTGTAAACTACTCAAGCCTCTGATGTAGATTCAAAGAACAATGGCTGTTGGCCGCCACCATCTCTATCTGACATGCCTGCCCATATGTCACTGAGGCTAAAGAACATGGATTTTAAAACTGGACAAAGCTCGCGCATAAAATAACATAACATAAACATGTTAAAGGCAGACATTTAGTTGGCCATGGCAATACTTGATACCACAGGAACCTTTAAAAAGGACAGATCAGTTCAACGGTATGTGTGCCACAGTCCGCTTCCCCTCTTACAAGAGTCACAAAACCTAAAATCTATCTATCTATCTATCTATCTATATATATATATATATATATATATATATATAGTTATAAATGATAAAAAATAAGCCTTTAAAAAGAACAGTATCAGTAATCGGTATCGGCAGATACTGCTTTTTTTTTACCTCAAAACAGAAACAGAGGGTGTCTTTACAATGACAACATATAAAGTCTGCTCAAAAGGAAACTGAAATGATAATACGGGTCATATTTAACCGCTAAATCAAAAGAAAAAAATATATAATTCTATAACCATTGGATTTTTTCATTTACTTATTTTTATGACAATCAAGATCATTTTCTTAAAACAAATAAATAAATTACAATATTGTAAATATAATGTATTTAATGTATATAAAATTCTAATGTAAAATATTAAAAAAATATCACAATGGATAATATTACATTTTAATACAGAAAAACATGTAAAATGTATTACAATTAATTTGAATATTTCCATAGCAATATGCTGTATAAATCACCAATGATTATTAGATTAGATGTAATCTAATCATTGTTTATGCACCACAATGCAATGATAACATTCTAATAGAATATTTAATTATTTATATTTCTTTAATAAAATATTATAATATATTTTATAATATATATTTTACAATATAACATTTTCGATTATATATATATTTTTTGTATTATTAGAACATTGTACTATTGTATTATAGAAATTGTAAATAGAATAATGTTATTAAAAGCCATAATGGACTATTATATTATATTATATTATATTATATTATATTATATTATATTATATTATATTATATTATATTATAAGAAAGGGGGTTTTAGCATCAATGTAATGAAACTTGGGGGGAAATGTGCTTAATTGTCATGAAAATATCACAATGCAAAATTGTATTTTTTAAAGTTACGTACTGTAAATGTGGCAAACCGAGAATATCAAACTGGAGGGGGGGCAATAATAGGTGTACAGTACAGCATAGCACTTTTGACAAACTAGAGACATACTTCACAGAGCTTTAAAGACATCTCTGTTGCCATGGATACAACAGAGGGGTTGGCATGGGCTTGAGGGTTTTGGGTGTTGTCTTCAAACCAGAAACAAGATTACAGTTTCTCTATCTCATCAAAGCAACATGAGGATGTTATAAACAGACCAGAACATCCAAACTGACTTGTCCTTCTCTTACTTTCAATCCTGTAAGCACAAAAAAAGCAAACCAGCTCTACAGACATATTATGCATCTTTCTATTTATAACAGATTTCATAATACATTATGTGCTTGGGAGACACAGAAACTACACATAAACACCATGTAAAACCTAAAAAGAAAAGAAAACTGAAAAAAAAAACAGATTAGCTCAGAGGCAGAGTCCATGAGAGGGTGGAGTCTTGCGTCGGGTATTGGTTGCACTCTGAAAGAAGTCTTGATATCATGTCTTGGCGATACTTTGGCATCCTCTAGCACTGAAATACTGCAGAAGTGTTAATGTGACCCCACCTCTGTAATTAAAGACATCTCCCACACGTCTTATGTCAGCATCTCTACCAGCCTCCCCAATTAGGCAAAACAAACTCTCGTTGCTGTGCGTGACATGCACACACACCCTTCACATACAATATCAACACTCTCCCAAAAAAAAAAAAAAAACAAGACAAGACCAAGGGCAGGGACTCCACACAGGAATTATGGGCCATGCTGGAGGGATTTGGCTTATTGCCTAGCATGTTAAACACAAGAGGTGAGATGCTGAACACTGCACGGTGCAACAAATAATAAGATCAAACAGCTCTGGATGAGCAGTCACGGATATAAAGGAATGTGGCAATGATTTTTTATGTGAACAAACCTGCATTACATCCATGAGCGAGCAGCAATTTCAGTTGGATCAGAGACTCTTCTTCACTTTAATACTTACACTGTCACTGCAAGTCTGTGCTTGTGAGCGTGATCATAGAAGAATGCTATAACTGCTTGTTATTGAAATAATTTAAAATGCTGAGGTGGACTGCATTCAGATATCACCTATGGCATACCTGTTCTACTTTTAAATGAATGACAAAAGAGATTATTATCACACAAATTATCACCCAGGAGGATTATTTTAATAATCCAAACCATCAGAAAACAGACCCCACACAGCTTCAGTGTCAGTCTATGATCTTTGTGGTAAAGCTATGCATGCAAAAAGCCCAATGCGAAATTGCTTGACAAGGAGTCATTTTTGTCAAATTGACATTTCCTTTTGAAGTAAAGAAGGATGTTGGAATAATGGTGAAGATTTAAAGGGATAGTTTACCCCAAAATTTAATTTTGCTTAAATTTTACACACCCTCAGGCCATCCAGTATGTAGATGAGTTTGTTTCTTCATTGGAACAGATATGGGGTAATGTAACATTACAGTAAGTCACTTGTTCATCAATGGATCTTTTGCAGTGAATGGGTGCCGTCAGAATGAGAGTATTTCAGCCAGAAGCAACAGTTAAACAGTTAAAACACCTTAAATGATGGATTTATTACAAACGTGCATCTTTTCACTTTACAAGACGTTAAGTGATGGACTGGAGTGGTGTGGATTACTATGATGTTTTATCAGCTGTTTGAACTCTCATTCTGATGATACCCATTCACTGCAGAGGATCCACTTCTTGAGCGTATTCTTGAGTGATGTAATGGTACATTTCTCCAAAATTGTTCCGAAGAAGAAGCAAACTCTACATTAATCTAGATCTTCAATCTACATCTTGAATGGCCTGAGGGTGAGTACATTTTTAGCAAATTTTCATATTTGGGTGAACTGTTCCTTTCATTAACAAACACTTGATTATCATCAATATTTTGCTCCAATATTATTTACTTTAAGAAAGACTTAAGTTTAGATGCATATATCTACTAAATGTTACCTTTGATTATTTTTAGGGGAACACAAACATATTACTACATGACCTCAAATCTAGCAGACTAAATGCCACAAACTCATAGGGTCCTCATGGATTGGATCATATTCCAAAGAATGCCATGGCCTCAGTTTTATCCCCAACAACCGCAGTATCAAGCTTATTACAGGAGAAAAAAATCTACTACAAATGTGCCATAAAACAATGCATACTCCATCAAAACCACAAGTTACTAACAATCACTGTGCTCCATTGCACTACACTTACTGCAGACTTCTGTTGTGAATGAACACCATCTTGCTCCTGATATTTTATCTCCAAGTTTAACTTTGTAAAACATTTCATTATCAAAACACAAGTCACATCAAGAGAAACCTCTTTTTTTCAATAAATACCCACCTTTCTACTACAGTGCATGAAAAGTAGATCTTCATTTGGTTAATCATTACCCTCCCTTTGTCCTTTCTGAACTATAGCAAAACATCTGGTAAACGGTGACAACTACTGTCTGAATTAAACTGAAGTAAATCTAGCGTGTAGATGAGTTTTAAATGGCAACATTGTATCAAACTGTCATGAGGTGGCAAGTGGACTAAAGAGAAACACTATAAAGTGCAGTTTCTTAAGTGAACAACATCAAAGTGTTGAAATAAACCCAAACAGAAAGGGTTTCAATACAAACAAACGTACTGAAAATGGAAACAAATGGGTTTCATTTGTTTTATAAATCAGACGAGAGTCTTCCGCCGATTTTGCATGGATCTCTATGTCCCACCCTTTAAAGCCAAATCACTTCAAAAGAAGTCCAAAGTCGGCTGTATTTACAATATTTGCTTTTCTGGACGTGTCATGTAGCTGTCAGTTTGAGGTCTGAGATTGAGAACTTACCTTGTAAACAGTCCCATCCTCCCCGCGAGCGCTCTCATTCCCGTTCAACAATACAGCACGATCCGACAAGCACATGACGCCATCCCTTTTAGGCTTCGGGCTTGACATCAGTGCGCATGCGCAAACTTTGGGCGCATGTTTAACATGGGAAATGTAGTTAGACAACGAGAATGGTAGGTGAACACAAAAGCTGTTTGGACCGTTAAACCACAATTAATTGTTTTTATTTGCATTTCTCATAGACAGAAAAAAATAGACAAATAGACAAGTTTTCATTTTACAATAAAATATTTTTTGAAAAGCAAATAAATCCTGTTGTGGTCTCAAATCTTGCTTTCTTTTCCATTCTGTAACATTGAATTACTACCATAATTTCTTTTATAATATGAACACCTGGAAGTCCTGCCGAATCTCAGGGGTTGATTAGAGTAGATAAACATGAAATTAGTTCACAACAACACACAATTATGTGACCATTAACATAATGAACACTAATTAGCAAGCAAATCTTACATTTTAGACAAAAATTTCCATTTTTATATGGGCCGGATGAATACATCACTCAGTTTCTCTTTCTTTTCTTTCTTTTTTTCTTTCTTTCTTTCTTTCTTTCTTTCCAAAAAGTATTCATACAATAAGATGTAAATTGTAATGCAATGATAAGAAGCATAGCAGTGCAATGAGTCAAGATGGAATGCTCATAACAATACAAATGAAGAATATTAATTTTACTTTTTTATGCATGAAGTAACAATTGAACGCTAGTGTTTCATTAACAGTCTATCCCAAAATATACGTCACGTGAAGCTGGAGCACTCATTCCATTTAAAAGCAATTGAGGGAAGAGGGTCCCTATTTATTTAGGCAAAAGCAGGCCACAGACAGACTTACAGAGGATTATGGGAATGACTGTATGATGGTGGGCTGTATGATGGAATTACAGACATGGCAACAGCTGGTGATGGAGATTGGGCCATGGGGCCACACTAACCCATGATCAAATTTTAATTACCAAATCTACAGTAGGCCTACAATAGCAGAAATAGGCCTACTGCCTGCTCTAATTTATTTCCAGGAATCAATGTTTATACTACTACTAACTACTACAATGTCCTTATTGTTGATGTATAGTCCTATATATATATATATATATATATAGCGTTTGTGGAAAAATACTTTATAAATGATTATTAACTTGTGAAAGTTTTAACTAACTAAAGACTACAGACCTTATAACAGAGAAACAAGTGAGCAGCCATCTTTAGAATTTTGTTTTTGAACTTCTGTTAAAGAGTAATTAGCTGGTAAAGTGGATTTACTTTTTGTAGAGTTAACAAAATTTATCATGAGCATTACAATATTCAAAGTGTATGTCATAACAAATGTCAGTGGACCAAGAAGTCATTAAAAACAGCTTTCACAGCCTTCGTTGACATGCAGGTAACTATTATCATCATGTTGTGACTATGACGACTAGACTGAGAACACAGCAATCATCTATTCTCAGTTCTCTATGCAAACTTTCCACATCTTTTGTTTCTATTTTTATCTAAACAAAATTCCTGTCCCAGTATTTCCGTCTGCACTCCCTGCTACAACTGTACATAATCGCTATCTCTCCTTCAGCTGTTTTGGCAACAGATCTTTAGTCTGAAAATCTCACTAAGGACATGTAACTTGGCTTTAAACATGCCTCATTGTCTTGGCAATCACTTCAGCGCAGAGTCAGTACGCCAGACTAGAGCCGTCATTGTTGGAAGGACTGTCTGTTTAATGTATAGAGAGGGCAGGCAGCACTTCTAAGAGAGTATTAGAGGTGTGTAAATATTTAAGCAGCCCAGGTCTGCATATCGTTACTTGCACAGAAACTAATGGGAATGAGACTGTGCTCTCTATAAGCAGCTCAAAAACAAACGGCTCTTTCAAACTGCTTAGAAGAGTTGCTAGAAATGTTATTCTATTAAGTTGAGGCAGTTCACTATGACATTACAGTATTTACTCACCCTTGTGATGTTTCAAACACTCTTAACATTTAACAGAACGTCCAATCAACTCTTTTCCATACAATGAAAGCAAAAGAGAGCTGCTGAGCTCCAAAATTTGACAAAAAGAACAATAAAAGTAGTCTAGACATTGTATGCACTATATTCCATGTCTCCTGAAGCCATTCAGTAGGTTTGTGTAAAGAGCAGACAAAAAATGTAAAGCATTATTTGCAAAAAAAAAAAGTCTTTGTCTTTCGCACTGAAATAAAGCCAATCAAGACTAGTTACACCAAGTTTGCCATCAACAATGAGACATGCCAGAACAAATGACATCTGACATCAAACCTGGGTTTTTATGCATCATATTTCACTGTGATTTTTTTAGGCAGTCTCATCCTTCACTTTCTTTGTATGGAAAAGAGCAGCCAGGATTTTCTGCTTTGGAGTTCACAGAAGAAATAAATTAAGATGGGTTTGGAACAGCATTCATTCATTTAACTCCGCACAGAGAGCACAAATATCCATTACTAAGGCTTCATCTTCAAGCGTTAATTTCCCCTGCAGTATGTCATCGCCATTCTCATATAGCACTCATTTCAAACAATCATCAATCAATGCAAAAAGAACATTGCTCATGTCAAAAACAGTACAATATCTTAATCACAGTAAAGTATCTTGTATGCTGTCCCGCATTTCCAGTGTACCATAAAGCATGTAATGTAGCTACTACAATCACAGACTTTGTTCTAACAAAATTACCTGCCCTTTTCCAATCACATGACAAAGTACTTGGCAATTTCATCAAAATTTACATTGATCATGGAGCAGCTTTTGGAAACAAGCCAAGTGGTTTACATTATATTGTTGCATGAGCAATTTTCCGTTAGTTCCAAAATCTGATATGGAAGCTTACAAAATTAATCTAAAAAAATTAATAAAAACAGTAATTGTACCATTTTCTAAATAATTTGACTTTTTGTTTACTATTCTGACTCTATATCTTAATTCTGAGTTTGCATCTCAAAATTCTGACTTTTTTCTCAGAATTAAGACATGAACTTGCAATTGCCAGAAAAAATGCTTATTTGAGCCAATGTATTAAAAAAAAAAAGTTTTTGTCTTTCAATTCTGACTTTTTTTCTCATAACTCACAATTCAGACTTGTTTCAACAATTCAAAAAATATTCTCAGAATTGCAAATTTGTCTCACAAGTCCAATTTTCCCCCCCAGAATTATAATGTATGAACTCACAATGGCCAGAAAAAAAGATATTGTGACAAGCTTGTTTCCACCAAAACCTAATTTAAAAAACTCTTTATATCTTGCAATTTTCTACAAGGACTTGAGAGTTTATATATAAAGATTGTAAGATCAAAATCTGAATCGTGAGATAAAAAGTCACAATTATCTTTATTTTATTTATTTTTTTATTCTGGGGTGAAATTCATTTCATTAATCTGAAGACTTTGCATGTCCACAAGAAAGTTTTCAAGCAAACAAGAGAAAGGTGTTTTCTGCAAGTCACTTTAACTTCTACACACGCAATAGTTTAATGTCTCTCTTAGAAAATAAAATGTCTTATTTTAAATTAATTAATTTTATTAAGTAGCAGTGTAATTAGCATGCAGAGAAAAAAATAAGTTGATTTAAACACCTTGATTTGATTTGTTGCAATAATAACATGATGACTGTACATTATCCCTTACAGTTAATAATTAAACTTTAAAGTTACAATATAATATTAACAGCATATTTTAAAGTAACATTTTGTTTAATGTACACTGCCCTAAAAAAAGCACCGGTTATTGTTCACTTGATTTAAGACACAAATATTAAACCGACAGACTTTAGCACCACTTACTGGTTACAGGTGGTAAGTGACAACATTCTGAGGCAATCCATCCAAGGATTTTATTCACTAAAACAAGGTTTTACAGAAATTTACAGAGATTTTTTTCTAGTTCTAGAAGTTTGCTCAAAACAGACTCCTCTGATAGATAGTTTGCTCTCAGCTGTCTGAAATACAGTAGATTATCCATATTTTCATTTCATTTATGTAACACAAAATGTCAGTGCAACTAAAAGCAGATGATTTTACAATTTTTCTCAGATGTGAGAATCTACAGACGTGGTCTTTTCCGTATGACTGCCTGTAATGACTGCAACTAAGCCAGGTTCACGCTGCCACCCCCACACACGATCATTACCAGCGAGTCGAGAGGTTTAGGAAGGTATCCCTCTTCCTGTAACCTCTGGATGAGACCGCTGTACACTGCAGCCAATGATGCTCCGCAGGCCAACTCCACCAACACTCATTCATCATCTGCATACAGTATACAGTAATCGACTGCAAAGCAAGCTTTGTTGTTATTGAGCAGTTTGACTGCCTTAATCATATCAATGAGCTTTCCCAGGAACAGCTCCACTGCCTCCAGGGCCTGCAGATCTATCACCACCTCTGAAATGACACTGGGCTGTTTGTTGTACTCAAATGCTTGCTGGCATGCAGTTTTTGCTCCCAAACATCTTGGTTCACTAGCAAGTGATTTACAGAAACATTTAGATGTTAAAAAAAAAAAAACATTGTGCCAATTGTTCATGAATTTTACATGATTTCTTTATTTGTACTTATTTTTATTATGTTTATTTTTGGCAGCTTTTCAATCTTGTGAAGTCCAAAATCATGAAAAAATAAAAATAAAATAAGGTTGTACATGATCAAACCTAAACGTTTGTCTTGTTTAAACTGGATTCAATAATTTATATATAAAAAAAAAAAATATATATATATATATATAGACTATATATATATATATGATCCATTGTAATGAAATGCAACGTCACGCGTTATAACATTTAAGATCTATATAAGTATGGATTTTCATTTTAATAAACGCAGACATATTTTTCCTCACATTTCTTTTGACACGTAGCTATTCCACGGATTTTGAAGAAATTGGGGGGGGGGGGGGGGGCTGTTTCATCATCCTAAATACATTTGAAAGTTCTGTCGTCACCGGTTTATTAAAACGCACAACATATTAAAGCGTCTTTGGTATTTCCATGTTTTCTACAAAACAAAACCGAAAATCGAGGAATTATGACGTCTTTAGCAGGCGACACAATGAAATAGTTAAAATTTCTTATTTCTCTGGATTTAAACATTCTTCGAAACATTTGGGATAGTGTAAGTACACACGTCAGCAAAATATATAACACTGTTCTAGTGGTTTTTGTACATTTGAATTATTATATATATTTTTTACATATTGTGCCTTTAAGTCTTAGGCAATTATATTCAGTTTAAACATAAAAAATACAGACTAGGCGTCACTCACCTGTTGCGTCGCGGTGTCATATAACGTTAGCTCTCTTGAACGGTTATTGCATTTAAGTTCAAAAGTTCATTTAATGAAAATAAAGTTACCAAGCACTAATGAACTAATGTCCAAGACCTTTCGATAAAACATGACAGACTGCAAAATTATGTAATGAAGGTTAAACTAGGGCAAGTTACTCATTCATGAGACAAAGTATGCAATGACATCCTGAAAGTGAAAAACTTCTAAATAAAAGACAGGATAAAACTCGTATTAAATACGATATTGACATTTTTATAAACCTACAATAACGTACTGCTAACAGCTTGCTAATTGTTTTTATTTCTAAGGTTATGATAAGCATTTTTTTCACGCTAAATAAGTAATTAAGTTAAATAAAAGTTTATTAATACAGTAAAACCCATTCAAACACTTCAGTAATATCATGTAATGAACTTCACGGGTGCCTTGTGAATATTGTGAATATACATGATACTGTATTTATTTATATTTCGAGACTGAAACCAAATTAATTAATTTTTAATATGTGCAATACACAACATCACTCATACTCCTGTACAGAACACAAAATGTGAAAAATCCAGACAATACAACCAATAAATTAACCATAAATAACCAACCATAAATTAATAAAATAAAAATAAAGCCTGACTTAAATTAAGCATAGGAATAAAGGTTTTTATGTGATATGTTGTCAATATCCCCAGGTTGATGGAAAACAGCCACTGCATTAGTTTTTATGGCATCAGTTTTCTTTCTGAATCCTTTTAAATCTCAGTTTCTCATAGACAACTACACAGTTTCACCTCCTCAAGCCACATAATCCTCCACACATATGCGTCTCAACCAGACCAGTCCATTTCCTTTTTAACCATCAGTAGCTCGACCAACCTCAAGGCCTCTTCTAAACACTTTCTAGCACCTTCCTTCCTTTTCCCTGAATCAGCAACTTCCTAACTGTGGGAATTGAAACATCAGTCCCTTCGGTTTCCTTTTTGCTTGATAAAAACCACAGAGCACAAAACACTGGAATCCAAGACTGCATAATCTGTCACCAACTCTTATTCTTACATCCACACCCCATTCTGACAGTCACATCCCACTCTGAAACACACGCACATATACTCAGGAGGTTTGCACTGTGGATGAGGATAGAAAAGCTAAAATTTTCCTCAACAGAGAAATGGGTAAGAGGTATACTGCAAAAACAACACATGGTGACGAATAAAATCTGGGATGCAAATAGAAGACCACTGAATTCCCCACTGTTGGGAAAATCAATCTTGTCCAACACCAGACGTGCGCCATCATCTTGCCACCTCTGTGGGCTCTGTGTTGTGGTCACGGGCCACAGCAAAGACATGGCAGAGTGCCATCCCGCAGCTTCATGCCAAGTGCTGTTACAGGAACTTGCGCTGTCTCTTCTGGTCACCTATGCCAATGAACGTTGCCTGGGTTTGATCCTTGGATACAGCTATAGTGACAACAGATTAGATTTATTCCTCACTTTACAACTTCAATTTTAACATATTAAATATTTGTAAAATATTTAATGCACAACAGTGCTATTCAAAAATAAATGTGTGCCTATACAGATATCCTACCCCTAACAAGTTGCGTGGTACGTAGCCCTCTTTTTCATCAAGTCTGGCCCACCACCACTCCGTCTCGCTGTCATCCCTACGGCTCATGATGGTGAGAGCATCGTCCTCATGGAAGGACAGCTCATCTGCACTCTGAGCTTCATAGTTCCACAGGGCATATAACGTCCCTTTATTCATTACACCCAGTTTCTCCTGCACACCTGGAGGGGAAACAAAGAAGAGTAGGCTTTCAAAATCATTTACAGCCACTATTCTAGAAACACACCCTTAAAAATGTAAATAACAGCAGTGGTTGCTATAGATAATACCATATAGAAACGGAGAGCACTGGACATAACCCTCCTCCATCTCTTCGCACTTGTCTGCTGCTGTCTCCACGTCACTGATAGTAGTGGCAAAAATGGCAGCTCCAGACTCCACCAGCAACTTGCAAAGATGTACATTATTGCATGAAGCTGCACAGTGCAGGGGCGTCCTGATCACAAGTGAGAAAGAGTTAGCATCTGAAAACATCACTTGATAAGTAAGAATGGGTGTTCGTATATAAAATGACGGTTGTTCCCTAATGCAGACAAATGTCAAGAGATAAAATATCAGACCAAAGTGATAGGCCTCACCATCCATCACTATCTGCTGCATTGACATTGACCCCAAAGTCCAGCAGGAATTTCACAATATGGTGGTGACCTGCACATACTGCATTATGGAGAGGCGTGATACCTTCATCATTTGGAGTGCTAGGATTGTCCACCTGAAGATGGGTCAAACAAACAAGTTGATGTGGAAACAGTTGGCAACTTCCTACTGAGTACAGTGCAAGCATACAAAGTAAGTGTAAGGAGCATATGGCAGCTGAATTGTACCTCATAAATAATCCTTTGCACCAAATCAAACTCTCCCTCCAAAGATGCATCCAAAAGCAATGCAAGAGGATTGAACTTGACCCTCAGGCCGTGACCTGTCCTCTCAGAGCCTGGCTTCTTCAAGTTGGTTCGCTTGAGCTGAAGTATGAAAAATTCTATTAGTTTTTATATTTTGAAGAATATGAATATTCATATTTTGAAGAAAATCTCTTTTGAGCAAAAAAGGTCAAACAATGAATATATTCCTATGCAGAGATGAGTAAACAGTACTGTCTAGATGGCAAACTAGTTCTAATACCAATATTTAGATTAAGGATTGCCTCAGGACTCTTTATATGAATTTTGCTTGCAAACCTCACAATACTTTTTTGCAGAATAAGGGGTTACATATAGACATAACCCTAGCAAACAAGGTAGTGCAAACTCACCATAGATACACCAGGAGGAGTGCATGGGTTTGCTGTGGTGTCCTGCTCTGCAGGGGAATGATGTTCTGGTACCGGGCTAGGTTCTGTGTCTGTAACATTTGTGTGGTTGTTGTTATGATTGTCCTCATCTGTGTCCTTAAGAGAACGGTCTGAGGCATCAGCAGACTGGGCGACCCCCGAGTCACTAGATAAATGCGTCGGCTGGTTCTCATTATCATCAGTTTGAGACATAGAAGAAATGGGAGGAGGGATTGTGATTTCTGGCTCTGACGAAGGTTCAGCTAAGATGCTTGACTCCATCAGGTTCCCATTGGCAGTGTCCACATTGCCCAGGGTTGTGGCCATGTACTTCAGAGGACTGTCAGGCTGGTAGAAGGGTGTACCACCCACTCCACTCTCAATGCCTCCTGCAAGGGTGTTGAAGCGCTGATATAGGAGCTTCTGGATGTTAGGTCCACTGGGTCCTTCAGGTTCTGTGATGGAGCTTCGCTTCTTTAAAGGTCGGGGAGCATTGGCTAATTTCCTTCTCAGCACCTCCAGATCAATGTCACTTTGGTAACGGAGAGGGGAGTGTGCCACAGGGGTCAGTTTAGTAGGACTGAGAGGGCGAGGGATGTTCTCAACACTGGGTGGAGGTAAGGAAGTGGTTTCTTGGGCCGTCTCTCTGTCGACCTCATCTGTGGAGGACTGCTGGTAAGGTGGAACTGGAGAAGGAGAAGTAGAGCCTGGTAGGACTGGTTTTCCGTATACTGGAGGCCAATGAAGAAAAGCAAATGAGGAAACAAAAAGAAGGGAACATAAAATAATCAAAGCTAATTTCCATACCTAAGTCTGGAACTGGTGCAACAAATTCGTACCTGCTTTAACTGCAGCTCTGCTGCTGCTGGAGTAGTTTTTGGATGTAGGCTGCTGCAGATACATATTGTAGATTGAGCTGGAGTTCATAGTGGCAGGGCCCTTCCTTGGAGACTGGGGCCGGGACCCCCTGTCCGGAATAAAAGGACGTACTGCCACTGCAAGAGGAGGCTCTGTTCTTTCACCCTGATGGAAAAGAGATGACCCAGACTGAGGTGTAGGACTGGGAGGCACTGTTATCCGCTGTTGGATCTGCTGTGAAGAGGAACCAGAGGCAGGGGGTGTTCTCTGCCAGCCTAAGGTGCCAGGAGCAGAGCGAGGTAAAGAGCTGGTGGCGCAGACTGTGGAGTGATGGCCTGCACTGGGATAGGTGCCATAGATGGATGGAGTCTGCTTAGACAATGCTGTTACTGTCCCTAACAGCTTAGGGTCTTCCTGAAAAGAGACAAAAGCATGAAGGCAACTCAAAAATGTCTTTCACAAAAACACTTGTGCTTAAGCAATAAGCAGACTGTATAACCTCACCTTGTCTGAGGTACCCATCTTGCTTGTATGATCTTGAATTGTGTCCTTCAAGTCTGGAGGTTTTAGAGGAACCCTATTATTGTTGAAGGAGGGCCAGATTGCATCATTAGCTGCAGGAAGCGCAGAAGTATGAGTTAGATGGAAAGAGACAAAGACGTATATGCTCTTTCTCCTGTCAGCCTCATTATGACACAGACTGACCTGATCAATGGGTCATTAAAGCAGGAGATGAGTCTCAAATTTGACTACACTCACATCTCTGACCCTTGTGACAACAGGACACTTTTAATCAGGGGTTTGAGTGGGGTATATTTTTGTCCTGTCCTCTGCACAGACCTAGCTCTGTTTGGGTTAAATGGATTACTAAGCCTATGTGTACGAGTCCACTGCTCTGCTTGAGCGATGACACATGTTTATCCCATTCGTCTGACAGACACGCCATCAAACTCACTAGCAAGTCGACTGCCAAGTCCCACAAAGGAAAAATACAGTGAACTGAAGGATTAAAATAGGTAAAATTCGTATAGTGATTAAATAAGCAAAAGGATAAATCCAGTCTTTTGTTATGTATTCGTAAGGCCTGTCTAAAATCTTCATGACTACTAAAATAAACATTGTTAAGTAAGTGCTACTTTTTTCCACCAGTTCAGTTCGAGGTTTTATTTCAGGATCCTGTGGATCCAACTTCAGTGACTACAAGGATATGGTAAGTGTACTGCTTTTTTAAGATGAATAATGGGTGGGGCTTAAATTTTATGCACTTGCTTTGTCAGTATCCATGAGGTAAGTCATTATGTATTAGTACTTACCTCATTGGTACTGACAGACGTGCAAGCTAGTATATATTGATTATATCAGTTTGTGTTTAAAAATGAATGATCAAATCAATTCACAATTTCTTTATATATTATTTAGCTACAACTGAAAAAGAAACATGCTTTTTAAACTGATTTCAAATGTCTTATTAAGGCAAACACAAGAAAATAGTTGTAAATAGAAGTCCAACCCTGTTTTATGCCTTCTGATCAAAAATGTATTCTTGATATCATGCCCAAAAACTCACTAGAAGTACAGTCGCAGTCTGTGGGGGCCTCTGGCCCCTCTCTAGGCTCTGAGGACGGCACCAGAGAGTCCACTATGATGTCTAAGTCTGAGACCTTCCATGGGCCTGTAGGCATCCTCACTCTCTCTTCCTCTGTCCCGCCGCCCCCACATATGTGACACACAAGCATGACAAACGAACAGGGGGAGGAGAGGAAAAGGTGACAGACATGAGAAAATGGAAAAGCATGTTAGCAATAAAGGCTGGGAAAAAAAGATGTTTTAGTGTGATGTTAATGAGAATATCTGAATAAAGATGTGATTCAAAACTTGGTGTTAAGCAGCTGCCCCTTGTAGATGGAAAGCGATACTGCATAACATGACATATCAGGAAAATCAGAGAACCATAGAAAAAAATCTGAACTGAGCTGAACTGAGCTGAATGAATGGTTTTACAGCAGTGGTGAAAAATATAAATTTTAAGAGACAGCTTTCTGCTCCTGAGTAATAGATATACACAGCCTTCAAGAAGTTGAAGACACAGACATGATGGTATGATACATCTTTCATCATTTATGTAGTAGTATCTTCCTGAATGGGGTCATGAACCATGTAAACTCATTTTTACCACAGAGAGCCTTAATATGATTGTTTTCTGTGTGAGAGTACCAAGAGTGTTATCGATGATGTATTCTTTGGACAAATCTCAAGCACTCCTGTAGTATATTTTGTTACAGTCCTGGGAAGCAGCAAAT
This sequence comes from Carassius carassius, assembly GCF_963082965.1. NCBI lineage: Eukaryota > Metazoa > Chordata > Actinopteri > Cypriniformes > Cyprinidae > Carassius > Carassius carassius. The sequence goes on from NC_081785.1 coordinate 5,273,494, forward strand.
GCAAAAGTAAAATGGTGTCAAGAATTAGGAGGAAAGACTGACCTGACTTGGAGCGAGCATGGTTGACTGTAGAAGAGGTGGACAGAGTCTGTGGCTTCAGGGGATCAGGCAGTAAACTGTAGCCTCCTTCCTGTTGCCTGGGCAATGGTACCTGGATGTAGGGACAGACTGCTGCCACTCGCCCGGAACTGCCTGGGGTGGTCTGAGGGGAGGGAGGACCACTCTTTCGGCCAAGCTGGAGAAATTAAAATTGGTTAATCAAACAGATAAGTGTGCAAAGCTGGTCAATATGGTTCTAGTTTTTACACCTAAAATATTTGGCATATATATCATCAAATAACCTTGAATGCAATTTTGTATGCTTCTGAGGGGTCAAACTCTTTGCTGTGAAATAGTTTTTTGCTTAAACTGCAGGGTTTAACCAATTCTATGGTATCTTTAAAAATTAAGCAATGATTTACAATGCAGCTTAATGTAATATCACAGATGTGGTGCAATAACTGTGCGTGGCAATACAGTTGCAGGCTATTTCACTTGCCTCTGCTTTTTTCTTGTAGAGACGCTCTCTAAGGTCCCCAATACGCTTGTCCATCATGGTCACCTCCATGTTACGCTTGTTAAGCATATCCTTGTGTTGCTGTAGCTTGCTGTTCTGTTCCTGATTTAGCTTGTTTCGGATCTAAATGTTAATAAAGACACGTGTCAAACACACGCATACAGAACTGATGATTTTGTTACTGCATTTAAATATTTTACCATCTCATGAAATGTTGCATATTTATGCAATTTATATCTTTTGAGTTTGAAAACAGGCTTGATAATCTGAATATTGTATGCGGTATCACTATGGGGCGGAAAATGTACCACAAACAACTTCAAAGAGGATTGAGGAAAGAATAAATAAGTGTGGCAAAACAGGAAAGTACATTACAATTAAAGTCTTTGAAAAATTAGCTTGGAATGAAATAGTTTTTGATGATCAAACAGTGTTAATGGATTAAAATAAAGTTTATTTTCTGCTGTTTCCCAAGTGAGACCCATATATTTTAGATAAACTGAATTGAATTTTTTTTCTGAACTGACTCCAGTTTTTGGTCATTAGATTTGTTATGAGTTGACTGAAACTGAACAAATCCAACCAATGGTCTTATTCTCTTTCTTTCTTTCTTTCTTTCTTTATTTATTTTTAAAAAAAATTCTGTACTGTAGTCTCTGGACAGTAATGAAACAAAACTGACTCATTTAAATATGTAGGTTTTTTTTTTAGCTCTGTCTAAAGCACAAAATGCCTACCTGCAGTTCCTGGTAGAGTTTACGCAGTTCCAGTGTAGCATTGCTGGTCACCAGTCCTTCCAGAGGCTGCAGTCCATTGAGACGTCCCCATCGCAGATCGTCTAACTGCTGCGTGAGCTGGTCCACCTTTAGCATAGCTGACTGCAGCTCTGCCTGCTTTTCTTGGAACAGGCTGCTAACATGCTCAATTTCTGCAGCTGAACGACACACATGAAGTATTCCGATTATAAAAAATACTATCTTTGTGTGCAAATGGATGCACAATTGTTTATTCGCTTCATACACATGTTAGTATCTGGTGTTTTCAAGTGGGTGTGTGTTCGCGCAAGTGTGTAGGAGTGAGGTTCAGTGCAAATTGCTGCTTGGTCAGATGTCCACTCCCCAAGTCCATATGTCATAAGACAATTTTTAAATAGAGAGGAATGGTATTGTCATCTTTGTTTTTTATCTCATGAATGTCATGAGGGGGTGAAAACCACACCCCAACCAGAACTCCCCGTTTTAAAGTTCAGACTGATCCACTACCAGGAACACAGACGGAATGGATGGCAAAAGCAACTGGAGCATGGGATGAAATTCCACTGTGTGGTCTTACAATAGTAAAAAATGTTAGCTTCAGACCTAGTAGAATTTGATTTCTTTAGAGGAACATTTTTGTTCACAGTTTCCTTGAAATGGTACAGGAACAATCCCCCTGGAGAACTTTCCTGAATCCAACCCTGAGACTTAAAGGGATACTCCACCCCAAAATGAAAATTTAGTCATTAATCACTTACTCCCATGTCGTTCCAAACCCGTAAAAGCTTTGTTCATCTTCAGAACACAATTTAAGATATTTTGGATGAAAACTGGGAGGCTTGTGACTGTCCCATAGACTGCCAAGTAAGTTAAACTGTCAAAGTCCAGAAAAGTATGAAAGACGTTGTCAGAATAATCCATCTGCCATCAGTAGTTATGAAGAACGTTATGAAGTGACGAGAATACTGTTTGTAAGTGAAGAAAACAAAAATAACGACTTTATTTAACAATTCATTTGTCAACAGTCTCCTCTGTGTCTCTCCACATCACTGTATGCTGCGTATACTCTTCTGTGTCAGCTGCACCACAAGGATGTGCTGTTTTCTTTCAAATCAAAGCATAAATACAGGTAGAAACTGACACAGAAGAGTGTAGGCAGTTTGAGTGATGTGGAGAGACACAGAGGAGACTGTTGACAAAGGAATTGTTGAATAAAGTCGTTATTTTTGTTTTATTTGCATACAAAAAGTATTTTTGTCGTTTCATAACATTACGGTTGAACCACTGATGGCAGATGGACTATTCTGATGATGCCTTTCATACTTCTCTGGACCGTGACAGTGTAACTTACTTGGCAGACTATGGGAAAAAAGGCTGCCCACTGCTCCGGGTATGTGTTCACTTTGTGTGTGTGTGTTGTTCACTGCTGTGTGTTCACTTTGGATGGGATAAATGTAGATTCCGAGTATGGGTCACCATACTTGGCCACATGTCACTTCACTTCAGGAATTGGAACGTGTGACCAATTTTGTTCCTTATTGTGGTGTATATCCGCAAGAAACAGCTTCTAAAACAAGTAAAAATGTAAGTTTGATTTGGACTTGATTTTATCAATTGTGAATTGATAGTATCACTGTCATTTGCAAATTGCTGTGATCATCATTTAATTGACAAGTTGTTGGAGGGAAGGGTTCAAATTGTTTGGCCGTTGTACCAACTTTTTCGCCAGCCCTCGTACCAAAATATACATAATCAGAGAAGAGATCGGTGAGGGTATGTTCATTTTTGATTTCATGTTCACTTTTACTACTACGCCACAGCACCATAAAAACAAATATCAGATACTTCAGTAAAAAATTATATTGTACTTGGTATTATAGTGGATCATCCAAATAAAAAAAACATATACACACATCATATACTATTTTAAAGTTTTGAGAGAACATATAGTTAAATCCATTTATAAAGTGAGTCTCTAAAGTACTATGAATTCTGTTTACATGGCTGTACATACAGAGGTTGCCGTTGATGAGTTTGCTGTAGTCCACTTGGCCCCTCATGGCACGGACCTTCTTGAGTTTAGCTTCTTGACTTTCCACTCTTTCCCTCAACCTCTGGAGCTTCTCACTCTCAGACACAGACTGGCCCTGATGTGGGTCCTGCTGCTTCAGATACCTCAATCTTTGCTCCTAAATTCAGATAGGTGAGGAAATGGTAGGAGAGGACAGGAGAGGGTAACAGTCAATTTCTAAATGGGAGGGAACATGCTCCACAGATTGTCAAAACAAACACGTCACCGATCAACAAAAGCCCTTCCACGCACCTCACTATGCACAGTGGAAAGCTGCGAGACAACAATATGTAAACAATAAGGAAGGACCAGGTAAGATGGTAAAATCGAGAGAGGAAACAAAGAGACAGGAAATAAAAGAACATAAACTTAATTTCAGAGTCGTTACAGAATACAAAGACAAAGGTTAAATGTTAGCAGAGAATCTACAACATGTATCTAACTACAAAAAAATGAAGGCAAATAATACTGTAATTACTCTAACTGTGTTAAAGTTTAAATTATTTGGGGGTTTTGTAACATAAAACCCTATATGAATGGATGATGAATGAGACTAAAATAGAAAGTGGAGGGAAACACAGGCATTTGTGCTGACTAGCACTTTCAGCTCTGCTTCAGAATAAGCAAATACAAAGCCAGGCCTAACAGTCCCAGAGTGTTGACTTGACACAATGCAGTGTTAAATGAACAGACGAACAAGCAAAGCATGTTTTTAACTGCAGCGCTGCTATGTTTAAAGCTACATAGAACATGTTTGTGGAAATATACATGCACTTTTTTCCTCTATATAATGAATAAAGTCATCAATCCACAAAAATACTATATAAAACCAAAATTAAAAAAACAGCATTTCAACAAACACCTCTACCTGAAAAGTTCTAAACAGACATGTACCTTACAACAACAGGTGAGTCGATTGATACTCGTTCATGAAATACACAGTCGTATATACTTCCGAGATCATAGCTAGGCCCTGTGTTGCTTGTCTGAAATTTCCAGAGCATTCTGGTACTTTTTCCCGGGAACTGACTACACCTTCACGAACACACGTACATGACCCACAATCTCCAGTGGTCTTAACATCCTCCCTCTTCCTGACAGCTGCAGTTCCATGCTTGATATCATTTCCTATGTGAATGGACTCTCTTTCCTGTTGTTGTTTAAGGAAAAGTAATTTGCATCCAGACAACACGCATAGTTCCCTCCACCTCTGACCTAAGTGTGAAACTCACACACTTCAAGACAATATCTCAATCACACAGACAAATGGTTCTCAAAACACAGTATCAAAAGAGCCAAATAACCGAATGGTGTCAGGCTTGAGTGCACTAGCTGCACATTTAAAATGCGAATCTTTTAAAAGGACTTTTAAAAATTCCTGACATTGGCTTCATGGAACCATCACGCTAGTATGATTAATCATACATGACAGTTCATGCACTCCAGATGATATGACCATATGTTCACGTACAGTTTGCCCCTTATGCATGTGTGTACACCAGTTTATGCCAGACCACAGGGGTCTTAATTTTAACGTCAGCAGAACCATTAAAAGATCTGAAAATGAAAGATGCATATCTTAACATAAATAAAAGAGGCATTTTGGAAATTAACAGTTTCTTCTCAATTAAACAGTTCAGACATAAGAAAAGGAAAAGTATCTGAACACATGAATAAATAAAGAGATGTGAGGATTCATACAGTGGCGCCTACCTTAGCTATCAGCATCTGCTGCTGAGTTTCGATCTGCTGCTGCTGTCGCATTGCCATCTCCTGCAGCTCTGACAGCGTTAACTCCACACGCGGATTCCCCACCTTCACACAAACACAAAGTATCATAGATTTAAGCTTTGCACACAGGCAAGCTGGACTTCACTTGTTCAAACAAATAAAACTTGCAATTATTTAATGAAATCTCCACAATAAAATAAACCCCCCCATCTTTTGAATTAAACAGTGAAGAAGGTAGTTTCAAACAAGTAGTCAAAAGACTGTATAAAGCAAATGCTGAAAATACATGTTATGCAAATTAATGATGACAAAATTGTAAAAATGAAACATGAAATAATAACTAAATAGGCCAAATTTTGGCCGCTTTGAATCATATTAAATTCAACATATTTTCAAGCAGACAATACTCAAAAAAAATTCATAGAGTTCTGGTTAATTTAATTGATTATTTTTAAACACATCAACCAGTGGTTTACTTCTTAAAAGATCATTACCGTATTTTCCGGACTATAAGTCACACTTTTTTTCATAGTTTGGCTGGTCCTGTGACATAGTCAGGTGCGACTTATTTATCAAAATTAATTTGACATGAACCAAGAGAAATGAACTAAGAGAAATGAACCAAGAGAAAACATTACCGTCTACAGCCGCGAGAGGGCGCTCTAATGCTGCTCAGTGCTCCTGTAGTCTACGTACACTGAAAACATAGAGCGCCCTCTCGCGGCTGTAGACGGTAATGTTTTCTCTTGGTTCTTGGTTCTAAATAAATGCGACTTATAGTCCAGTGCGACTTATATGTTTTTTTCCTCATCATGACGTATTTTTGGACTGATGCAACTTATACTCAGGTGTGACTTATAGTCCGAAAAATACGGTATATGTTATGTTTTGTAAATTTTCATACCAATTTAAGCCAAAAACACACCGCCATTGAACATTTTAAACTAGTTAAGACCAGGTTAGAATTTAAATTGCTCCAAGCTGTTACTTTCAGCTGCGTGGCCCTGGGTGCAAATAAATATCTGCAGTAAACAACAATTCAACAGGTACAGACAAACCAAAAGACTCAGCTAGAAATCACTATAGAAACGCGAAGAAATGCCTAGAGAGAGTGACCAGGATGCTTACAGTTATGCTATGTCCTGCAATTGTGTGAACTCACCTACACACTCTATAATAATAACTCATACTTATTGATATAAGCAAATACATACACACTCAATAACACAGGTAACAAGAGCTTATGTATCCAAATGTTCTGAAATTTCATAAAACAAATCCAAGATAGTCTTTATGTCTGAAACGTCAGTAGGCCATAGCAGACATTCAAAATAATTGAGTCATTGGCTTCTATCAATTCCCACAACTGGCTCACTGTACACGTGTTATACTTATAATGATTAAAACCTATCTGACAGGCCCTAGTGAGTCAGAAAACCTCATTTTCAAGTGGAGGGTACATTTATCTAAATTATCTCATTGAGGCATCACTGAGATTTTGTAAGAAAACTCAATGTTGCAAGTCCTTGTTAAAATTGGGGCTGGCCAGTTAAGATGGAATTGGCACTAGATATCCTGTGAGAGATCTCTGTGCTTTCAGATAACATAGAAATGCTCAACTCTGAAATAATTTTTCTAGTCAATATAACTGCAGTGAGGTCTATTAAAACTGGAAAAAGCTATCTTAATGGCTGTTGACTGACTGATTGACTAATGCAGGACCCCTTAGAATCAGTATTTGAAATCATCCATTTTTGGATCATCCAATCATCCAATTACTTGAATCACGATTAATTGAATGCTGGTGCATTAAAGTTCTCCTGGGAAGTTCATTTTTATTAGAAGTCGTAATTACGATGGCAGATGTGTTCAAGTCATTTGGTCGAAGTAAGATGGTGATGTACCATTTCTATAAACTTTTAACTCTTCTTACACAAAATAATGAATAAAAAATGACAATCAAGAGTGTTTTTTGGTTTTCAATGTTTTTCTTTGGGGGCCTTAACACAACACCTTTAAAAAAAAAATGGAAAAACTGTTTATACGCTTTGGCCGTTCAGTTACACAACAACTGTGTTTTGTCCTGAAAATGCAAACTTTTGAAAACATAATCTGTGTAAACTACAAAAACGTGACATCATGCATATTTCATGTTAAGTCTATAGGTTGTGCACAGGCATGTATTGTTTTTTCTTTACAAAGTGACATCGCCAACTACATTGTTGTTGCGTAAACATACCTTTCGGTTTTTTGTGAATACAAAAAATTATATCATCACATATGTCATATCATTAATCAAAACAAATTTACTGTCAATACAGACACTGCATCCATTACATCCGACATGTTTTCTTTCCGACAGGTACCCAACTCGGAAACTCTGGGCTTTAAAGTAAGTTCAGAATTTCCTGTTCATAATTCCAACCTTGTGGTGTACATGTGTGTTCAACTCCTAATACAATCTTTCTGAAATTAGTTAAACACACCATAAGTAAATCCTGGGAAAGCACTAATGGGAAGGAAACACTTAGCCAAGCGTCAGACAACATGTGTCAGGCAACAATGCGTTATCCATAATTTGTTTCCCATCAGAAAACCATCAGAAAACAAAGGCTTGCTCTGCCATACAGAATACACATTATTTCAGGGAAAAATCTCAGTTCTTTCACGGAAGGCTGTTCTTAGTAACCTTAGATGTTCACTCTGTGAAAGGTTATGCCTGAAGTGTGGTACTATCCACAGAAAATGAGGTCACCCCTGGGGCCGTTCTGGTGTTGGTGAACACCTGCTGGCTCTGAGGGAACAGGCCCTACTCAGGATGAGATCATTCACAATTTAATAAACACACTCACCCATTAGATTATGACCCAGTGCTGCATAAACTGAAGTATGTGAGGAACGTTTTGAAATATCTAATGAGTGGTATTAGATATTAGTACCTCATAGAGTGTTATCTACAGGAGACATAATTCTCTCTTTACATCACTCCTTTTCACCCTTTTCCACATAAGACAGTCTATTAGGTCATCGCCTGCCCACAGCCACTGCTATTCTTATCTTGTCTGACAAATAAGCTGTAATTAGAGTACTTTTAGTCCCTCCTGTCACAACAACAATTCTCACAAATGCACTTTTTGAGGTCTGACATGGAGGCTACTGAAAAAAAATGTCAGTTTGCACCAAGATTCAATTCGTCACACTTATTGTATCACAGTTTTATAGAAAAGAGAACCTGCTTGATTCTGGCACACCTGTAAATGGGTAGCTGACATATAACATAGGGGAGAGAGAAGTAATACGTTTCCGACTGTAAACTGAGCACAATTTCTATTACATAACCATATATTCAGAAAAGCCCATTAACTCTATGTGATTGAAAAATGGGAAGGTGATATAGATTGTATGAAAAAAACTTATTATGGAAGGCCAAAGTAACATGGTTTAATGTCGAAGCAAATTTATCCAAGACTTCAATTTTATCCAAATATATATCAAGCATATTGGTGCATTTTCAATATAAAACCACATGTAATCTATAGCCCATGAATAAATAAATAAAAGCATTTTCCTCAGAATGTCAGCTGTAGGGTAACCATTAGTCAACTAAAAGTGATAATGAGCTCTGATATTTATAAATGAGCTACAACTGAAAAAAATAATATTTGTGTCATCATGGATATTTAAATCATTTTAAATATTGTGCATGCATAGTCAGACTAGTAGTTGTTATTGTAGTTTTTCACCTTTCTGGAGCTCACATAAATGGTTAAAAGGAGCATATCCGATGTAGTCTCTCCACTGAGATCACTAAAACCGCATGCACAATAACTATACGATCTACCAGCTCATATAACTAGACAACAAAGTAACCTGATCCAGCACTTTGACACTTAACACAACTGGTCAATCTTTCTTCCTATTGATGAACAAACGCACAGGCTGAAATTTTGAGTAAACCAGTTCTGTGCTTCACATATCAATGCACCACAGACCTTCACAAATGAGAGCTGAAATTACCTGGTGAGAGTCCCATGTTATTCTGCATGATCGGACCTTAATTTTGCTGCATTGTCCTTCAGCTGTGAATTCCTGCACAGTCTCGACGTGATTCCACTCCATTTCTAACAGTCAGGTGCGCGTTTCCGAGTCTCTTATGAGAAAAGCATCGGCGCTGTGTGGACGGATGCAGTGCAGCTGTAGTATCAGAGGTGCTGTGCTCGTTATGAGACCCCAGAGTCACACTCACAGCCGCAATCCCCTCTCCAAAAAGCAGGAGTGAAGTCATACAGCACATTAGCGATGAGTCAGGCTGTCAGTGCTGTCAGTGCTATCCCCACTCCGCGCGACTGACTTTGCGTGTTTTTGCATACTAACAGTCTCGTGAGTCTAATGTGTAATTACAGTACATTAAACACTAAAATGTTGGAAAGAGACCCTTATAAATGTTAACGTGAATGTGTGATGATGGGGACTGCGTAAATTTGTTTTCCCCCTCAGGCTCAATTTTGACGTGCAAGCACTTCTCTCGCTCTTAATGTGAGTGAGTGTTTCTCCTGCCTGGAGTGTAGACTGCAGTAGTGATGTCCAATTCCTGAAGGAATCGTTCGTTGGAGTCGGATCTTTTCAAAGAATCGGTTGAACAACTTTGACAAACCCGGTCTAAAAGATGCATTTAAAACACAGACTGGATCGTTACCGGTTGTAAATCGTTATCGTAAAAAAAAGAAGAAAAAAAAAAGGAGAAGATGTTCGGTTCAGAGCCGTCGCTATCGTTAAATACCGCTGTGCCACTCATAAAATATCACTGATAAATCATTTGGGATTGATATTTACCCACCTAAGAATCATCTTCTCTGATAATGTAAGCAAACAAGTGTTTTTTTTCTGTCAGATGTTAAGAATCAGAACTAGCGATGAAAGATTCACGAATTAATCACTTCAAGTTCTGATCCAAACAATCAAAGGGGGTCTGAAATGATTGCGATTATTTCTCTCACCAAAATTGTAACGGGACATTTTTTTTAAACAGAAAGCAAAAAAGAGGAGTCAGGATGGATATTTACTTACTTATTAGTCAAAAAAAAAAACTTAAAAACAAAATCTTCTATCGTTTAACAAACGACGTTTGTAGCCACTCTTTATTGCACATGCAGCTTGTGGACACTCTGTGACTCAGGTAAAGACAGTTATATCAATTTAAAACCAAAACAGTCCTATTTTTAAAAGAGTATTTAAATAGGGCCAGATGTTTCTGATCGGGTGACTGTGCCCCTGAAACGGTTTAACAATTCATCGAATCCGATTAATTTCAGCGAATCGCTTCGCTTATAATGGTCCGATTAATTTAATCGCTGCAACCGCTTCAGTGTTCTACGCCCCAAATATCTCACTTAAACGGGGTCCAGAAAATTCACAACATCAAAGCGAATCGGTTCAAGTGATCCGAGTCAACCGGTTGAAAGAAATGATTCGTCCGCGAATCGGACATCACTACAGCACGCACACACGACCCCTCCTCTCCCGGGAGCGCCGCTGTCAGACTGCCTGTGCTGCGCCAGAGCTGCCCCGCACTCACTTACTGTCATATGCGTGACAGTCTCCGGAGAATCTGCCATTAATGTTTGCATAACTGCGACACAACTTTACAGCATGCGCGGGCAATTAAATGCACCATGCTTTACAATGCACAAGAGTAAGCTGATGAAATTAACAAGGAAACACGTCAATTCCACTTAAAAAAGTAGTACCATGCTACACTGATTATGTCATGACACCAGTTTTTAAAAAAATATTCAATGGCCAATATAATGCCTTGTATGTCATAATTTTTCGTAAGTTTTTGCCATTACAAATTAAAATTCTCAATAAGTAGCCTAAGCAACAGGGTTAAAATGTAAAATTTTAAAATGCATCTCTTTTTGGCAATCATGTGATGCACATATTCCTGAGCAATTGAACAAGCCTGTGTTTGTGCCAGTTGGAAGAGGTATCTTATACTGAAATGGGCACAGTCAGTAAGTGCGATAATAACGCTGAGCCAGCCATTTAGCTGCCTCTGCATTTTAATAGAGCCACGTACTGACCACAGTCACTCATGACTGACCTTCATATGTCCATATGCTGAAAATAAAACAGCCAGTGTTACAGGGCAAAATCTGTGCTCTCAACTTCAGTGTACACACTGAACAATATGCATTTAGAGATTTAGCATAATCACCACTGAACAAATCAGTATCAATGATACTATAATAAACAATTTAAATATTTGATTTCAAGGATGTGTTTTGTTTGAAATGATGATTTCAGTTCTGATTTTGTTCACAACACGATGTCTAATGTAAAATCTGGGTCCTAAAGGAAAACCGTTAAGAATTACTAAATGTCATGCGAAGTGCTAAATGAGAATTAGAAGAATTCACAGTGCTGTCTTCAAATGCAATGACACTTTAATTCACAGCATTTGTTTCCTTTTCCTACTGCATTTAGGCAAGAAACAAATTGCTCTTTCATTACTATGCAAAGCGCCCTCAGGGACAACATGCACAGATCTTTGGGAACTTTCATGGGCTAAGCATTCACGGACGAAGCTTCTGCATTCTTGCAGAACTTCTAATCACATTTTACAGTGAATTTTGATTATCTAATAAAGATTTATCTGCTGGCTGCAGGAGGTGCAGTGCAACCCAAATGGTAACTCTAAGCATCATCACATTAAATGTTATAGGAGCATCTAGAGGCAGAAAAATAGAGATTGAAGGTCAATGATAGTGATATCAGAGTGGGATAAGGTCAGCTTCCAGACAGGCTAGGCCTGAAAACCACAATGTGCCTGATGAAAGATCTCTTTATATCATTCCATAGCCAGACTTTTAAATCACAGCATAATACTTTTGTCCAGATTGCTGCTTATTCTGGCCAAGAATCGCCCACTTAGTCTGACTTAAAGTAAAGACACCAACCAGAGACTGTTTTGCTTTTACATGCCACTTAAGAATGGAAACTAAATAGCTTTAAAAAATAATTTTAATAGTGTTGTGGTAAATAATGATCTCAGCAAAAGTGGTTAAACAATTTCACAAAATGTTTATAGATTTATATCTGACCAAAAATATGTAATTCTCTGTCTCAAAACAAACTTTTTGTTTTTTTTGTCACTAAGTATGCACTTTGTTATGCACTAAGTATGCACTAAGTATACACTAAGTTACTTTGACTGGTGGGTCGAGCAGGTGTCGCTCATCTCTAATCACTCCACCGGCCTCGCCCCGTCCCCACAGCTCTCGGCCCCACCCCACTCGTCACAGTTACATAAAGCAACTTTTTGTGCAATATGCATCAGGGGATATTAAACACATAAAGGCATAAATTAAACACAGTTTAAAGGAAAATCTGACATTTTTGACACTTAACAGCATATACTACCATTTAAAAGTTTGGGGTTGGTAATACTTTTTTAATTTAAATTAATTTATTTATTTATCAAGGTTGCATTAAATTAATAAAAAAAGTTACAGTAAAGATTTGATATTTTTTACAAAAAATTCTACTTCAAATAAACCCTATTTCTTTTAAACTAAAAAAATATGCATCAGTTTCTTCAAAAATATTAAGCAGAAAAACTGTTTTCAACATTGATAATAATATGAAATTGTGAGTAATGGCTGCTAAATAATAATTTATCACTATTTATTTATTTATTTTTGGTCATATAAATGCAGCCTTGAAGATAAAACATGTCTTTAAAAAAAACTGAAGTGTACATTCATCTAACATCCATCTGAGCTTAAAAAAAAGCATTCAGATGGGCAAACAACACATGTTGACATGTACAACTTTGTTTATTTAAATGGGGAGTCATCTCATTTATCACCAGTAAAATATGGAGTGCCACAAGGATATGTCCTAGGTCCTCTGCTATTTTCAATATACACGTTGCCCCTTGGTAATATTATTAGAAAATGTGGGATTTGTTTCCACTGTTATGCTGATGATACTCAACTATATATCTCAACGAGACCAGATGAAACTTCTAAATTATCTAAGCTACCAGAGTGTGTTAAAAATGTAAAAGATTGGATGACAAAAAATGTTCTCCTATTAAATTCGGATAAGACAGATATATTACTTACTGGACCAAAAAACAGTACACACAATTTACAATTTGCAACTAGACAGATGTACTGTTACTTTCTCTATAGAAAATATGGGTGTTATATTGGACAGCAACTTGTCTTTTGAAAACCATATTTCCCATGTTACAAAAACAGCATTTTTCCATCTTTGAAACTTTGCCAAGCTACGAAACATGTTACCTGTTTCTGATGCAGAAAAGCTAGTTCATGCATTCATGACCTCTAGACTGGACTATTGTCCTGCATCTTCAATAAACAAGCTACAGGTAGTCCAAAATGCAGCGGCTAGAGTCCTTACCAGGTCAAGAAAATATGATCATATTACCCCAACTTTACAGTTTCTGCACTGGCTACCTATTTAGTTCCATATCAGTTACAAATTATTATTACTTACTTAACTAATATAACTTACTATAAGGCCCTTAATGGTTTAGCTCCTGCATATCTAACTAGTCTTCTACCACGCTACAATCCATCACGCTCCCTAAGGTCACAAAACACTGGACTTTTGGTAGTTCCTAGGATACAAAAGTCCACTAAAGAAGGTACAGCTTTTTCGCATTTGGCTCCCAAGCTCTGGAATAGCCTTCCTGATAACATTCTGGGTTCAGACTCACTCTCTCTGTTTAAATCTAGATTAAAGACACATCTCTTTGGCCAAGCATTCGAATAATGTATCTCATAATCTTGTACCGCAGTTATATCTGATCAAATGCACATTATTATTCTTTATAGTTTGGGTTAAACAAATTAATTCTACTTGGTTGGAGCAGCAGCTATGCTAATTATGCCTCTATTTGTTTCTCTGTTTTGCCACTGGATTGACATCCCGTGGTAATCTAGGATTTAAACAAGCTGCAGTCTGGATCCAGAACACCTGAGAAGAGATGATGCCAACCCCTCAGAGGACCTCAGATGATCCCAACCCTGAAACAACATAAAGAACTACCAAATTTTGCTATAAGTTCGATTGCATCATACAATAATTGCTGTTAATAATGTTCATCGTCCGTTTGATAACATCGTCAATTAATTTTTCTGTACATTTCAGTCACCACTGATAAGCTACTTCTAAATATTATAGAATTATAGAATCTATTTTCTTTTTATTTGTATCATAAAAAGCGCTATACAAATAAAATTGAATTTAATTTAATAATGACTTAAATCATCCTGAATAAATCTGATGTATTTAGACCCAGAAACAATATATAAAGATAATACATTACCATCAAATGTACAATGTAAAGTATCATTCTCAGCTGCTCTGATGAAATATCAGGGGCAGAAAGAGATTTTTGGTGTGGTGAACACATAGCTCATATTTTGGCCTTCTGGCCCTTTGACCTGGTTTAAAGTGGAACACACTTGCAGACTTGCATATTATGCTGACAGTTTTAGAGTAATACAATCAGGCCAGTTTATTGGCCGGATGTAATTAAAATATCATCACATGATACGGCCTGAAAGAGATGCCCCCACTGCCTGGATTATCTGTTATAACAGCTGCATAATGGGACGTGGGGAGGGCCACAGATCAGTGAGCGTGTCACTCATTTAGAATATAACTGGTGACGCTGGGAAGGGCCCAATGAGCACCTGTTCAATAGCTGTGCAGCTTTATGGGTTTTATGATTACAGTCTTGTGGAATGTTAATCAGTCTGGAGATCTGGAATATATACTGTACCTAGACATCAATTTCCTTTTTCTTAACATACTGACATTGATGCTGGCAGAGGAATGTAGATGTCCATATTTGAGCTCGGAAAAAGAGAACACTACCTCTTTTTTTCTGCATGATCAGTATCAAAGACATACAGAGTGGAATAGAAAGCATACAGAAACTAAGCAGCGCTATGTAATTGAGTGATCTTTTGGGAAACAGGGAACCTGGTGTATTCTGTTTCTCTAAAACGTCCTGTGTCCGCCACATGAACCAATCCACTGCAAATGACTTCGGTGGGGGACTGGAGCTTATCAGCACATTGCACACAAGCTCCCTGCTGCGAAGCTTCCAACTTCTAACTTCCAACTGGAGCATAACTACAGTCAGAACTGATTTTTAAAAGAAACAGTTCAAATTGAAATACTTTCATCATTTACTGTTCCAAACCTGTACAATTTTCTTCCTTCTGTGGAACACTGTTTTTCCATACAGTAAGAGTGTACAGTCTAACTAGGGCCTGTCCATCTCCCCCCAAAAAATAAAAAAGCACCAAAAAAGAAATATTTCAAGTCTTCTGAAGCAATGCTTAACTATTACTCTTCTTTTAATTTTATTTTTTATAGTTAAAATATAAACTAATAAAACATAAATATTAATAAAAACTATAGTAGTGCATAAATAATACTAAAATAACACTGTTCTGAAGCCATATGTAGCTTTGTGTGAGAAAAAGACTCCCTTCTTACCCATGCAATCAGAAATAAGATATGTGAAAACAAATGACATTCGTCATGTTTAAGTGCGTTTTCATATACGCAAAATGGCGGCACTCAGTTATAATAACCGATATCTCCAATTTTCTCATAGATGACTCAAGAATCATGAAAGATTTCTCTTAGCAAACCAGAAGACAAGTATCGTATATTATTATTACATACTAATTTTATAAGAAGTTTTATGTCTATTCAAGTATGTACAGAAATACCTAACTGTACGTTTTCTGCACTTTCAATATCAAGGACAATATGACAGAGGATACATCCAAAATCTATTATGTTGTCAAGTGTACAGGCCCAAAGATAATTTAATTAAAGCTCAAATTAAGGAAAAGTGGGCCAAGAAGACGATGAATACACAAAAATTGCCGACTGATAAAAGGGCTTTTTAAGTCATTTCTAATCTGTCACTCCAAAAACAAGAGCAGCTTTACATTAAAAGTATGATTTTATGGCTTGCTACATTAATAAAACCACACACATTTACTGCACGAAAAGTAGAGCACTGCTGACTTAAGTTTAAGTGCTGAACTTGTTTTGGCAACACAGTTTCACTGTAATTACGACAAGCCCTCATTACGAGTCTTAAACAGTCCAGAAGCAGTGTGTGACGGAGAACAGCATGAATGTGAACGTACCCCATTCTCGCAAGGCTTCTCCGAGTTCCCCTTGCTCTTCCTGTCGGCCTGCTCTGAAGTTTGACTTCCTGCTGGAAATAAAACAAGATTACATCTTCCCCCCTCTACTCCAACAATGTCAAGATGGTTGCAGAGCTTAAAAACTCACCGCTGTGGGGAAACAAAATCAGTGCCACTGGACAAAGGGGCATTTTTATATTGACAAAACATAAAATAATAAAACACCAGTCACACGTATGGCTAGAATGGAAAAGAAAGGAAGGAAAAGTGGTACCTTTGAATCTAATGAGCATATGATCCAGCAGTGGAATTTTGACTGGCATATTTACCCTGATTACTCTGTGCCGGGACAGTGGGTTGTTTAACACATTTACCAACCTTCAGTCATTTCTCTTTTGTGAGCCTTTGTTTCACCAGCACTCTCAAATGTGCCATCTATAAATAAGCAGGAGCTTGATTCTCTAAATCCAGGGCTGTGTTATTATGTGTAATCCGGTCAGAGGCTCTGGAAATACCTAGACCTTCATGGACCTCGCTCCTCTGATAGGCCTGTACACAATCCCACTGACCGCCCTCTGCTCTCACAGACTAATTTAGAACGTACTGATACAATGAACTAGAATTTTACATTTTCACATTTGAATGTGCTCCGTTCCATGCAAAAACTAATATATATATATATATATATATATATATATATATATATATATACATACATACACACACACACACACACATTAAATATATATATATATATATATATATATATATTTAATGTGTATATATATATATATATAGCTTGATAGCTATATAGATAGCTTGTTAGTTTAAGAATTTCAGAATATAAATATTATTGTAATTTTCAGGGTTATTATAATTAACTAAAACTAAAATTTTAACTAAAAATTTGCTATACATTTTCACTGGCATAATATTTTATATATATTATATAAGCTTTTCATTTCAACCAAGGCAACACTTTAATTTAGTTTAACTTGATGTACTAAGATAACTAAAACTGAAATAAAAATTATATATACATATAGCTTTTTAAGAAAATTATTTTTATTTTCTGTGCAGATGCTCACAAAATCACTCCAATCATTCATTAATCATATTTACATATCATAATATATTTAGCAGAAAAGCAAATATTTTTTTACAAATTCTGCAGCCCTAGTTCAAATCATTAAAGCCCTATGTATGATCAGTATTAGTTATGCATTCTGTCATTTTAAAATTCAAAGTCTGCATATCTCTCTTGTGGTGGTCAGACAAGTCTTCTCTAGTCTGATAGAGCTGTGGTCTGTCTCAGGTGCAGATATGAGTTCAAGAAGGCAGGAGACCAATTACACACAAAATGATTAGTAATGTAACTGCAGATAACTGCGGAGGAAAAACTCTGCAAAGCCCAATGCTAACAGGATTCTCATTTAAAAGAACTGAAAGAATCCATCTCTAGATCACTAGATTTGAACACTAGAAATGAATCATGAACCTAAAATGGCTTATAGTTAATAGGCAATAAGCAAACAAGCTCCCCTAAACTTTGATTTTATGGAATCAGTTCATCTGTACAATTCATCCAAATTAACAAATGATTAGTGATTCATTCCCTTTAATAAATTTATCTTGGTTAATCTTAGTTAACAAGTGTCTCTGAAGGTGATCTTACACTACATCCGGTAAGTAAGATTTAAAAAAAAAGAAAGAAAAGAAAGAAAGAAGGAAAGAAATTAATACTTTTTTAAAGATGCATTAAATGAATCATATTATAATTTCTCATGAATCATGAAAACACATTTTACAAAGCAAAACTCCTGTGACATTAAATAATTCCCAAAAGATCATGTGAGAGAGCATAAGAGACTTCTTTCAAAAACATGAAAAAATCTAAACAACAACAACATTTTGAACAGTAGTTAAACACAACTGACAAAATGTCCTGTCGTTGTCGTGGCCAGACTTTCATTACTTTTACCCACCTTGAGAAATGTTAGGGATGGGAGACTCCACATGCCGAAGGTAAAACTTCACTTCCTGTCTCCTCTGACCCCATTTCTGTAGGTGCTCAAACATCAGCTGATCAAAAGGGATTGCTCTCTCTGAGAATAAGAACACAGACACTATTTGTTACAGTCAGGTTATAAAACCCTGGACTCTATGCATATCACAGAGGATGTCAATGTCAAAACTGTTATAATACTTATCTATTTTAATCTAATCCACATAGTATGAAAACTTAAAAAGGAAAATGTCCTTTCTATTTCATAATAGCCCCGGTGGCACGTCCATATGAAAAAGGTCTGGCTATCCTTGCTAAAGGCTATCTTTACTGTCTTTGACAGTGCAGGCCACGTGCCATGTGTGGGACACTAGAATAACAGGCCCGCAGGAGCCATGTAAACAAACCTAGAGGCTGCGGCCCAGGCCCTGAGACGTTCTGACACACATTCTACCACCCACTGTCTAGGAAAAACTCTGACAAGGACGTCATTGTTATGTGATGGACAGTTTTGCTTTCTCTGTGGGATCTGGTCCATGAACGTTTCTATCCAGTGCTATTTAGTGATGTAAAAGAGCTAAGCAATACATATGTATCTGTCAGCCATATTGAGCAGAGAATGTAGAAATCTGGCTGCACTGTACATATACCATGTGTCTGTATCCACTGACGAGAGAACAGTCCTTGATGTTCAAAAGAGTTGAAAACAATGCTGACTCATGAGACTAGACTAGAAAGCACTATATGATTTTACATTACTGAGTAATTTGTTGAATCAACACTACTCAAAGACTCAGATGGATCGCTTAAAGTTGTTACTGTTCTGTAAAACTAAAACTATTAAACATATTGAAAGAAAGCTGAAATTAAATAAAATATAAATATAAGATGAAAAACTTAACCTAACCTAGAAAAAACTTATAAATTAGAAATGTTGCTCTGCAAGAATAGGTCAACCATACAAGCTAAATAATAGAGTTTATATTGTCTAAATTTAATCAAAGCCACATAGACTTTATATTACAACTTCAAGTTCAAATATACTACCATTCAAACGTTTGGGTTGGGTTAGATTTTTCAATGTTTTTAAAGATGTCTCTCATGCTCACCAATCCAAAATCAACAAAAATAGGGTTTATATATATATATATATATATATATATATATATATATATATATGTGTGTGTGTGTGTGTGTGTGTGTTGAAATATTATTAAACTTTAACACATTATAAAGTATAATTTATTCCTGTGATGGTAAAGCTGTCACATGATCCTTCAGAAATCCTTTTAATATGCTAATTTGCTGCTCAAGAAAGATTTATTATTAGTAGTATCAGTGCTTCACATTTTTTACTGTAATGCATTATTTATTTCAGGATTCTTTGATCAATAGAAAGTTCAAAAGAACTGCATTTATTTGAAATATAAATCTTTTGTAACATTATAAATGTTAAGATGTGCATCCTTGCTGAATAAAACACTTTCTTTTCCTTTAAAAAACATCTTAATGATCCCAAACGTTTGAGCGGTAGTGTATATGCCAACAGACTCGTACCTTTTCCTCTCCAGACCTCAGCAAGGTGGCAGCCGCTCTCCCCAGCCTCCTTACAGAACTCCACCACATCCTTACAGAGCGTCTCTGGGGTAATGGGCACCTCGGTCAGCAACTGTTGATTATCACTCAGGAATACAGTCAGAATCATCTGTAAAGAGGAAAGAACAACATCTTTCTTTGAGTGAACTTCCAGCCTCACATTTTTGACTGTGTGGGCTTCTCTTTAATCTCTCTTGCCTTGTCATAATTCTTGAACTGTTTACGTTAATTTTCCCAGTGGTCTGCACCACAGCCATCTCATCAAATGAGTGCCAATTGCAAAGACAGATGAGAGCGAAATAAAAGACATTCAAAAGTTGAGCCGAAATCAAGGGAATTGCATGTTTATTCTACATGCTGCCAAGAAAAAGTAATCATTATGCCTGACCTATTATCTCCCACGTACCAAAACATATTGGCAAGGACTTTAACCACACACAAAATGGAAAATATCTAAGGAGATTTCGGAAAGAAACCTTCAAGAAAGGCACCAAAGTCTACGTCATACACACATATCAATCTATAAGTTATTAAATCTACATTTAATCCAGTGAAATATCATCATAAAATCAGGAAACCTGAATTAAGAATTGCCCAAAACTTTGATCAAGATAAAAAAAAAAATACAAACTTTAGGTTCTTGGTTAAATGGCATTTATAAATATATTTAAAAATATATATTTTGAAAAACATAAATCTGTCATTTTGGATTTACTTTGGAGTACAGTAAGAATGACTGTAATAAATAAATCTCTTTAGGTATACCAGGCATTTGGGCAATGTGTGTGTTTTATTACATCAGTCACCAATAAAATGTAAACACATTGATGTGTCCTTCACTTCACTTGAAAATGTAAACACTGTATATCTTATAAATCCATCTGAATCAAATTCCAACCCAGGGCAGGCTTTACTCCTAAAGTGTAACACAATCCCTCCAAACAAGCAAGCAGCAGATTGAAAGAGGAATTCTGTGAGGGTTGGATTACAGGGCAGAGTTATAATAATCTGATTATGAGGGGGTGCAAACATGAGAGTGTGTGGCTACAGAGAGCGAAGGAAACTGTTTCGCTGGCTGAAGCCAAACTAATCCAGAAAGAGAAATGCTGCCGTGATCTGTGAAGACCAGAGGATAATCCAGACCTGGGCAGCTGTCTGGAATTTTATTGTCATGGGGTTTCATATCAAAATAGCACAGGGCCAAAAAAAAAAAAAAAAAGTCAAATCGTGCTCACACACCATCTGAACAATTCACTTATTGGACCAAAGCCATGACCAAAGAAAAACAGTGTAAATCAATTAGAATGAAAAGAATAGTTCATAAAAAAATTTAATTCTGCCATCATTTACTCACCCTTATGACATTTAAAACATGACTTTAGTTTTAAGAACACAAAAGGGGATATTATTAAGTTTTAGTCCGTGCAATTAAAGTTTGGTGTCTAAAACTACATATACATATAGATTGTATATGGTTAGGGTTAGGGTGTTTCTAAAAAAAAAACAAAAAAAAACACTGAGACATTTCTCAAAATATCTTATTTTGTGTTCCACAGAAAAACAGGTTTGGAATTAGATGACTGTGCTTAAATGATGGAAGATTTTTCATTTCTTGGTGAACTATCCCTTTAAATAATAATTTAAAAAAGCTAATTGACAAGTAATGTTTTATTTTAAAGGGATAGTTCACCTTCAGTTGCTGGTTCCCATTGACTTCTAAAGTATGGAGAAAAAATACACTATGCAAATCGATGGGGACCAGCAACTGAAGGTGAACTGTGCCCTCATAAGTTAACTGGTTCGTTAATGTCAGTTAACAATGAACAATACTTCTACAGCCTTTATACCAACATTAACCAATCAATTTTGAAAATCAAAAGTTGTATCTGTTAATATTAGTTATTGCATTTTTAATATCTAACAATACCAAAGATGAATACATGTAGTAAAAAGCATTATGGTCATTGTTAGTTCATGTTAGCTTGTGTATTAACTAATGATAGTCTGTGAGTCCTGGGAAACACTGCAATGTAATGTCATCTTTTACTGAATGAAAGTTCCAGATTCTATTTAAATAAACACAGAAAATAATTTAATCGTGTCCATCAATTTGCATAAATAAACAAATAAAAACATAGAAATGATATACTTATAATGGATAGAGGAAATATATCCCATACTCATCTTAGTCTTAAATTTTAAGTGGAATTCTCTCAACATATATATATATATTTTAAGATAATACTTTTCTCCTAATCAACAGCACTTCCACAAACTAGAAAAGCTTGCATGCAAGAAATAAACTACAAATTTATCCCAGCACTCCACAGGCATGTGCTTGAAATAGCAATCTTTGATTTAACATATCCGCGATCCATTCCAACTATAGCAAGACTCCATTTAACACTCCTCACTTACACATGCACGTAAAAACAAATGTCAATCTTCTGGAATCTGCCATGCCCCAGACATGTCCCGCTATTTTAAGCTGTACACAAGTGCCTAAACTTCTATCCTCATTGTCTCCTCATCTGCCCTTATATTGCTTGTCCTAAGCCCTCTGGACTTTCACCTTAGTCGCCCTGTGTGGCACCTTGTGTTTTTGGTCTTCCTTCCCCTGCACCTGTGCCTTCTTCTGCAGCCAGGGCCTGGCCTTGGAGGTGCTGACCAGGCTGCGTAGCACCATACTGATGAACCTCCTCATGGAGCTCTGAGGCTGGGTTTGATGAATTGGAGGAGCCGGGTAGTCCAGGCACTGGGGAGCTGTCTGCTGCCACTGGAGTGTGTCTGTCTCCGTCTATCTCTGTCTGACTAAGAGTGTGAGTGTAGATACTATTAAGTGGTCAAGGAAGGGGAGGGTGGGAGGGGGTTTGGGGGCATTTTGGGTAGAGGAGGGGGGCCAATGAGGGTGGGCAAGCTCTCTTTCCCAAACTGCATTCCATCAAGGAGCAAGTGGAGGTGCCAGGGGAAGATAAGAAGTATCTGATGACAATACACAGACGGTCCTGTGACATGTCACTGATAGAGCAGACCAAACTCCACGTCACGCTCACTCATACTAAAACACAACACACACACTTCTGTGAAGTGAAGTCAAGTTCATAACACTTATATTATCAAACCAAGAAGTGTGCAGAATGAATGCACTTCATGTATACACAATCTTAAAACATGTTGATCCTCCATTCAAATTAAATATAAAGTAACATTTTACCTTCTTTGGTAAACAAAATGGTTGCTAAGAGGTTGCTACGGTGTTTTAGGTGGTTACCAAGGCATTGCAAAGCGGTAGTTCTAGGTGATCGCCAGAGCATTTTCTAGGCGGTTTCTAGCCTGTTCTGGAAGGTTGCCATTTCATTGCGAAGCGGCTGGAAGGGTTTTCTACTGTAGATGTTTCCAGAGTGTTGCTAAACGGTTGTAAAGGTGTTCTGGGTGGTTGCCAAGACATTGCTAAGTGGTTGCTTATTTTTTTCTGGACAGTTGCAGTGGTTGTTAGGATATTCTAGCATGTTCTCTACTGTAGATGTTTCCAGAGCATTTCCAAGTGGTTGCTAAAGTGTGTGGGATGGTTTCCAAGCAGTTGCTATGTTATTTTAGGTGGTTGCCTGGGCATTGCTAAGTAGTTCCTAATGTGTTCTGGATGGTTTCCAAAGCACTGCTAAGCCCTTGGTATGATGTTTTTGGGTGGTATTCTCAAGTGGTTGCCGTTACTTTGCCGTTGCCGTTTACATTGCAAAGCGGTTACTAGCATGTTTTGAATGGTTGCCAAGGAATTGCTAAGCAGTTGCTAGGTTGTTCTATGCAGTTGCCAGGTTATTTGCTGACATGCTCTTGATGGTTACCAAGGCATTGCTAAGCAGTTGCTATAATGATCTACTGAAGATGATTTCCAGAGTGCTGCTAAGCGATTGTTCTAAATGGTTAACAAGGCATTGTTGGTGGTTGCTAGGGTGCACTAAGTAATTACCAAAACACTGCTAAGAGGTTGCTACAGTGTCCTAGGGAGTGATTACCAGAGCATTGCTAAGCAGTTGCTAGGATGCTCTGGGTAGTTGCAAGGTGGCTGCTTACTTGCTCATGTCAATAGTGGCTCTATACCGCCAAGATATTCTGCCATCTAGATATGCCTCCTTTAAAACTATAGGATTTTTTTGTTAAATTTTATTGTCTGCAATATGAATATTGTCAAAGAGATCAATATTTGGCAGCTTTAATAAGTAAGCCCTGGAAAAAAAAATGCCCTGGGAAAAAATTACCTAACCATAATAAATATGAACAATAATAATAGTGATGCATGCTTTAGCATTAACAAACACCACTAATAATCAATATGGACTTGTTCTGGGCATTATGTTCATCTCTGCCCACGGTGATTTCACAGTATCTACAGAAGTAGGTTTTCGGATTCCAAAATAGGAGCTAAAGTCGTAGCACTTGATGCTTTGTCAATAATAAATCTCAGGACACAGGCAGGCCTTGTCACTGTGGGTCTTGGGCGTTCTGACAAATAGAGCTCTGGCTGGGACATGTCTGACTGGCTAAAGCTGCCCAGTTTCCACTTTAAAAACGGTTATTTCTTCCTTTAGTTTGTAATGTCACAGAATAAGAAGCTTCTGTATGGAAAATCCAAAAAAAAAAGACAATGAAACACTTCTGTGAACATCACATAATACTCTCAAACTGCCAAATACCCAAATTTCTCAACATATAACTTGAAGCGTTTTAATTAATTTGATACAGATGGGATATGTGCCGTCGCTAAAGCATTATGCGATTGTTGACACTGTGAATGCTCACCTGATTTACTGTACTGAGCTGCCAATAGGGTGTCCATAGCAACGACTGCATCCACAGAAACATGTCAGTTTCCCTCACTTCACTGCCGGTCAAAGACTTGCATGGTTAAGTGCAGTTAACAGCAGTAAACAGCACACTCAATCTCTGAGCATTTAATGGCCCTGACAGCTCCTCGCTCTCACGGAGGAGTCTGCCACCTGGACCCAGTGAGCTCAAAAACACACCAGAGTATGTTTGGATTTCACATTTAATGGAGGTTTTGGGTTTGATGGCATGGAAAAAGCACTAAAAGGAAACTGAAATGAAAAATGAGGGAAAATGAGAATAAAGTATCGTAAATTCCAAGAAAAAAAAATCATAACTCTCCGGCCTCTTACTCATAATCAATAATCATTAGTCAAAGTTTTTTTCCATGTATACAGGAAGACAGATCTAGACAGAAAAATGTTAATTATATATAGAGAACAAAATAGATATAATTACAGCTATAATATTTACAACTTCACGAAAATGATATCTTTACACTACCGTTTAAAAGTTTTTTGAAAAAAAAATCATACATTTTTCACAGAATTTTCTAATGTTACAAATGTTTTCTCTTTTAGAGAACACTTTAAAAAATATATGTCAGAATAATTTCTAAAGGATCAAGTGACACTGAAGACTGGAGCAATGGCTGCTGAAAATTCTGCTTTGTCATGACAGGAATAAATTACAATATTTACTGCCTTCTCAAATTGCTAAATAAACAAACCTGGTCACAAAATAAGTTACCATTAATGCTAAGGTGAAGCACTAGAGTCATTATCAGGAGATTTAGAGAGTCAGCAATACTGTGAGGTCACAGTTTCAATAATGAGACTCTGGGGAGATGTGAATTACACTAGTGAGGACCAATAACTAAAGCACACACTGGCTCAGCTTCATACTACAGCGATATGGGATGCATTAAAGCTCCTGAGCTGCCAACACTCTCTGTTCTGAGTGCAGATGAAGTTGTAATCTCTCAGCCAGAAAGCTGCCTGCCAGAGTCTAAAGGACAGGAAAAAACACATGATCCCATCACTAATTTGTGCATGTTGGTTGTTTGGCAGATCAATTCTTAAACTCTGGTACTTTTATAATTACATGTCAA
This sequence comes from Carassius carassius, assembly GCF_963082965.1. Lineage (NCBI taxonomy): Eukaryota > Metazoa > Chordata > Actinopteri > Cypriniformes > Cyprinidae > Carassius > Carassius carassius. The sequence goes on from NC_081785.1 coordinate 5,299,353, forward strand.
TCTAGAGTCTTGAGGTTAATCGCACATGTCTGCATTGGAGTCTGACACGTTATAGAATTATTCATGTGGTCTACTAAAGGCAATAGCGGAAACATGCAGCCAAAAGTGATGGAATCTCTGACTAATTCACTACAAGGGAAGTGTGCAGCTCATTAACTCTATCAGTTAACTCTAAATCCACTCTCAGTCCAATCTGTCTGGACTCCAAATGTGACTGCCTGTGCAAAGGTGAAAGGTTAACTTCAGTACAGAGGATGCTTCTTTCATTCACCTTTGACCCTTGACCCCATCTGGCTCTCCCAGTAATCTGTACTCTAATACCTCCTATTGCCTCATGGAGATGAAAAATAAAATGGCAGTTTCAATTCTAACAGTATTCTGTGCAATTGCTGGAAAAAGTGCTCCAGGATTTGGGATGTGAGGGATTCGAAAGCATACAACACTGAGTGTGTCACAATTCAGGAATTCTGACAACTGACCCAACCTTTCCACAGCTCACCGCAGAGCGCCTTCAAATACTTCCCACAGGCTAATGTTTCATTCAAACCTTCCACAAACTGCATCACTCTCACTCAGAAACAAGAACAGTACAAGAAATCTGACAGGATGAGAAACCCAAACATAATGTACAATAAATATCAATAATAGCAGAATAAATTAAAAAGACATAGCATTTTATAATAATAACTGGGTGAACAAGACAACCCAGGAACACTTTACAATAAGGTTACACTGGTTAGCATAGTTAATGTATTAGCAAACATGACCTAACAATAAACAATAGATTTTTTAACTTTTTATTAGTCCTTATTAATATTAGGTAGTAAAAATATAATTGTTCATTTTTTGTTCATGATAATTCACAGTTCATTAATTACATTTAAAGGGATAGTTCACCCAAAAATGAAATTCTAAAGTTATTTACGAAGTTGTTACAAACCTGTATGAATTTCTTTCTTCTACTAAATGTTGGTAACCAACATTTTCTTCACTCTATGGAAGTCAATGGCTACCGACAGCTTCTTTTATCTTTAACAGAAGAAAGGTTTTTTTTTTTTTTACAACATGAGTATTAGTAAATGACAACAGAATCTTCATTTCTGGAGGAACTATTACTTTACCAAATACAATGTTTTGATTTTAAAAATGTATTATACTGAAAATAATATTGACTAATATTGAGAATAAATAATTCATAAGTTCATTATTAGTTCACCTTAAACTAATGAAAACAAAAATGAAATATTACTGTAATTGTAATAGTGATGCTAGAACTTTTCTAAGCCATTTTAAAATCACTGCAACAAACTGATCCAAAAATGCCCTTTTTCAGAAATAATCAAAAAGCTTTAAAAAAACATCTATATAATAGAGAATAAATACATTCATACATTTTAAGAGTGGATAAAGAGTCAAAATACTTTTGGGGGCCAGTTTAGTGAAGAAGAAAAAAACTGTAAAACAATTTCCACTCATAAATTCACTCACAAACAATAGAAACAAAACTAACAAAACAGAATTAGAAAAACTGAAATAGTATTTTCTTATCAAATATACTGAAAATAAACTTTTCATAAAAAAATTTTTTATAGTATGTGAAAATATAAAGAGATCCTATTCATTCTAGGACATTTTACAGTAAGACTTCAACCAAAATCTGAGAAGCCATACAGCCTACTGTTGTTTTGTTGACTTAAAATGATATATTGTATGTGACCAGTCACTTAACCCTCTAACAAGCAACCCACAATATTAAAATCCATATCACACCCATTTTATATGATCTGGCACATGCAGTGATTTCTTAAGCATGACTGCTTCTCCAACTCGATCCTTACTACGACTACGATAAGAGCCGCATTCCTTCATGAAAGTCTAACTGAATCCCGCAGTCCAACGTAATGCATACACAAGTTATGAATGAATGTTGAGTTAGAGCTGTCAATCATGTTCCTGACAGACAGCTCTGAGTCTCAGCGGCAGTAAAGTATTATGAGCCGTTACAAACTTACCGGCATCATGATGGCAGAATAGCGAAATCAATCAGAAAGACCCGAATTAAAACACAAGTATTTTAACTTCCAAAGGAGATGGGACAAAAAGTTAAATGGACAATTCTGTAATTCAAGCCCTTTGCACGTTATGAGTTTGGTCCTGTGAATGAGGGGAAAGGATGCGCCAGCTGAACTGGGTCATTTACGTCACAGCGGCTTCCCAATCCAGTGGCTTCGGCGTTTTGAGCAGGTTTTTATGGCAAGCCGTTTTCACATTTATATCTTAACTCGTATCTGTCTATATTTTACTCGTATTTTTAATTTACGTAATATTTACGTATTATTTACAGGATTATCTTATTTTACGGCTATATGAGAATACTTTAATACATGAAGTGTCTAAAAACACTTCAATCTAATTTGTAGCATGAAAACAGGAATAGATGCTGGTGAATATCTGAATAGTTACTAGCAATTAGAGAATAAGTACTAATGACTGAAACAGGTACCTGCAACATCTGGAATACATATAAATCAGAAGTGAACAGCCTAATAGATATCTGAACCAAAGATCACAATTGAATTCACTAAAAATAAAAATGGGTAGCTTTAAATTGGGATAGTAATAGCGTTTGATAACAAGATAGTCACAACTGTGCTTAATAGTAGTTTAGAACTTGTATTAAAAACATTATATAGTGTAAAATAATATATTTTGAGGCATAAATGTTAATATGGCTTGCCATACGCGTAAACAATCCGTACGGGAAGTCGTGGCCTAATGGTTAGAGAGTCGGACTCCCAATCGAAAGGTTGTGAGTTCGAGTCCCGGGCCGGCAGGAATTGTGGGTGGGGGGAGTGCATGTACAGTTCTCTCTCCACCTTCAATACCACGACTTAGGTGCCCTTGAGCAAGGCATCGAACCCCCAACTGCTCCCCGGGCGCCGCAGCATAAATGGCTGCCCACTGCTCCGGGTGTGTGCTCACAGTGTGTGTGTGTGTTCACTGCTCTGTGTGTGTGCATTTCGGATGGGTTAAATGCAGAGCACAAATTCTGAGTATGGGTCACCATACTTGGCTGAATGTCACTTCACTATGGAATTCTACTACTGCGAAGGTTTAGCTCATGAATATTAAATAGATCATACTGACGCAAAATTTAAAAAGTATCCAGTCACGCAACGTGATTAATAATCATGAGCCTAATCTTTACCATAGTAGCATTCGCGTTCAGGCAACAACTATTTGACTGTCTGTACAGTCAATCTGCATTGCACCGAATCGTGGTCAAGAAAAGAAAACCACCGAAATTGCACGAACATTCTATTCGTTTGGCGAAAAATTAAATAAGTAAAATAAATAAATAAATTTGTTTTTGTATTAGATTGAAATAGCAAAACCATCCATGGTATTTTTCTTATTTGTAAATATATGATACATGTTGTATTATTAATCATAATTGAATGAACTTTAATCATTCATGTTTAAAAATATACATAAATGAGAATTAAGAATGTTATATCTGATTTTAGGAATTTGGTTTCAGGAATCGGATTAATGGAATTTTAGTTACTTTACACCATACATGAGTATTGAAAAAATATTCACTACCATAAAATAAATACATTACGTTTCTATTGTATTACAATAAGAGATCTAATACAATGTTTCTTGCACATATTACAGTGTATCAGATGTCGGTTTATGCCAAAATTTCTGTTTTCCACCAACATTAAGTGAAGAGAAAAAGAACATTACAACCAAAATATTTTTTTCCCTTCATTTTTATTATTATTCTTTGAATTTGACTCATTTCACAATCAGTTTGGAGAGGAAGTTTTGTTGACTGGATTATCTAGGATTTCATTCATCTGTCCATTTTACTGACAACCATAATCTAGTATCCATCAGTGCTATGAATCTCTTGGAATGTTTGATATCTATAACATTAGATACTGGAGTGTTGCCCATGTAACTTTGGAGAAGCTGACAGACTTCAAGAGAAGCACCAACAAAATGAGTTCACTTACTGCAGGATGCAGATCATCACAGGTTGTTACACAATCCAGAAAACTGGGGACACCAAGTTTTAGATAGGGCATAAAACACTAACAACTGCTGTCAATCATTATATCAATGTGTTTGTAACAATGAAAAACATCGCTAGCGAGACCTGCTTGTGAATTTACAAGATTGGCTAGACTGTTCGGTCAAAAAAACACTACTGCGTAACCTGTTTGTGTACTTGGCACAGTAGTACAGCAAAATCCTGGTCCAATATAGTAATCAAACAAAAATGGATCATAACACTAACAATAATAATTAATGTCAATCGTTTCTAAAGATCCTTTGGATGAATGTTTATTTACTGAATGCAGCAGTTTTGACCATTGGCATCCTTGAAGCGCAGGCGCATCTTGGGTTTGTATTTTTCAAGGTACATAAGCTGTTTGGCGTTAAATGCCCCACGCCTTTTCCTAAAAAGAAAAATGATCGGTCACATCACAAAATTACAAAGAATACAAAAATAAAAATCATATTCCATATAAATTTGTGTCACTCACTCACGAATATACTCGACAGCATCTTCGTACATCATCCCGCATTCAATTAAGGCTATGGCCACCAAGACAGGAGCTCTGAACACACACACAATTCTCATTTAAAACAAGTTACGATTCGTGACACTTGGTATATTGAGCAGGAATTTCACGGACTGACAAATGCCGAGGGTCACACCATTACAGTGCAAAATGTTCCAGAAGAACGAGATGTTTCTGCACATCAGGTCCAAGGAAACTCAAAAATGACACAGAGTAATATCTCAGTGAGCTACAGACAGACAACCACAAACCAAGACTTCATATCAGTGTGTGAACCAGACTGAATCAGATTTGTCCTGATGATACATACCGTCCCAATCCAGCAACGCAATGTACTGCAATGCAACAGCCTGGTTCATCTTTAAATTTACATTTGAGAAGGTTCAACCAGTCATCAACAATTTGATCAGGGGGCGAACAACCATCATCAAAAGGCCAATCCTAAAAGCAAACACATTTTTCCATTCAGTAAAACACAAAGAAACAATCCTCTGCGATAATATTAGAAAAACGGCAACAAATTCTGTCTGAATCTTTGGGATATTTAAAGAGGTTCATTTCAAATCTCACCAAAACTTCAATGCCTTCTTTTTCCACTGGTGTTTTGTCATAAGTTGCATCACAAACCCGGACAAGCGTCTGCACTCCAAAACTCTTCAGTTCCTAAAATACATTGATAAAAAAATTAAAAGAAAAGAAAAAAAAACTCAGCTCTGACCCTCATGTTAATATTACTATCCATATCAACTGCTCCCATCTTGAGCCTTACCTCTGTAAACTTGGCCAGCTGTGAATTGGTGGGATTGTGGGTGATGAGAAACCTCATGCATTCGTAGGTGATCTCAACAGGGGCTGGGCGATTCATTTTGACACTCAAATGAAGTTTTAATTGGACTTGATGAAAAGAAAACTTCTGAATGGTCTACAGGGCTATAGAAATAATGATTTCAAAATATCAAAGCAATTTAACTTTGAGGTAACGCTCTAATTTTTCTAAAAAAAAGAAAAAAGGGATACAGGAGAAGGAGACAACTTTCACGCTCCCACGGCTTTAAAATAAAAACTAAAAGAAGGGGACTATCCTTCTGATTCGCAATTTATGATTACCCCATTCAGGAGAGGAGAGATGTTCAGATGGCACTAAAGAGAAAAAACGCTTCGCTCTCTAGTACCTGGATTGGCTCAAACCGATTCATAAACTTTAACTCTGGACAAGAAAAAAAGATGCTCCCCGAAAAGTGCAGAATTTAAGACGGGCAGTCAGGTAGTGTAATCTTCATATGGCAGGCCCTCTGTTCACTTGTCTACAATGACCAGGTGCTGTGCCTGGCAGAAGTCTCCACTCACACTGACAAACGCCATAAATGTGCAGCCTGGAATAGAAAAGGACAGTGACCAATTAATAACCAGGGCAGTGGATCCTCAGGCACATCACAACCGGCAAGTGCAGTGAACCCAACATGTCACCATTAACAGCAAATGATTACTGGATATACCCTACAGCTGAAGAGAGACCTCATTCCACCGCAGATATTGACTTCAGCCGTTGCCGAAGCATACAGGTCTTGCAAAACATTATAACACGATGGTATACATGGAAAATATTTATCAATCGGTCCACACTTACTTTCAATAAGTGAACAGAAAACAAGTTGAGAACTCTGCATTCTATCTTCACCATTCGTGACTGTCTCTGCTTTGCACCTAGAGAAGATAATCGACATAAAACAACACATAAACAAGGCTTTTCTTCATTCCAAACTGTTAATATTTATTTTTAAAGAAATCAGTCAAGAATGGAAAATAAAAAGAGCTTTTGTATGTCTGTTTGTGTTTGTACAGACTTACGTTATAAAAGCTTATCTTAAATTATCCTAAAAAGGTGCATATACATTTTCAAAGCCCACACACATATTCTTATGTCTGTATGACACATAGATCAGTCACCACTGCCCATATTGTCTATTTTTGACCATAATCTCATTCTTAAAGGGACAGTTCACAAAAATGAAGAATCTGTCATTTACTCACCTTCATGTTCCTCCAAATCCAGGTAAATGTACTTCTGCTGTGGGAAACAAAGAGAGATGTTAAGCAGAATGACGGCATCTGTCATCATTCACTTTTGATACATATTTCCCCATACAATGAAAGTGAATGGTGACTGTGAATGTCATTCTGTCTAACACATCTCTTTGTATTGTGCTCCACAGAAGACATTTTTGGATTGGAACGACATGAGAGAGAGTAAATGGAAGAAGCAAAACAAAAATGGTTTTGCAACTATTCTTTTAAATCAGAAAAAAATTGCATGGAACACAATGGGGTACATTTGCGGACCACGCATTAATCAATATTTGTGGAAGACGGATTAAACAACAATTTAATTTAAAAAACGATACTAACTTTGTTAGTATCCACATGCAAATCATCATGCCCATAGAACCCACTGCCTTATTGTGTGAATTTTAAGGCGGTTTATAAAAATAGATGTTATTTAAAAAGATTATCGTTGTTATCTGACAGTTCAAGTCATTAATACATATTTACACTATATATAATATAGTATAATTACGCTACAATGGTAAAACATTGGTTAAAAAAGCCCCATGTTTGTACGCGATTAGGTCGCTCATGTCCGACTAGCGTACGTTAGAGCTACTAAATGCGTACATTTTTTACAGACACGCACAAATTCACAATCCATCGATCACCTAGATGTTTATTTATGACAGAATAAAATGAGATTTAATATAATATAAATACTTACAAAGAGCTGACGGTAGATATGAATACCGTAACAAAGAGAGAAATGGTTGAGAGACGCTGCTAGCCGGCTAGCTCTCCCCGACCATAGAGCTCCCGTAACCAGGCGACAATTCCGGTCCGCGCAGATGACCGCTGATTGCTGATTGGCTGGCCGCAGTCACCTGGCCAATAAAACAGCTCCATTCACGTTCAAACGAACACGTTCCATTTTTATCCGCTAATCGGTCTGGACCAATCGCGTTGATCCCTCTAACATCTATACATTTTAATCTTTACTGTCTATGATTTTAATAGTTGTTTGTGCTTATTACTGTGTGTGTGTGTGTGTGTGTGTGTGTGTGTGTGTGTGTGTGTGTGTGTGTGTGTGTGTGTGTGTGTGTGTATATATATGTGTATATATATATACAGTGACTGTATGGCCGTTTTAAGTAAAATGTATCATTTATATATATATATATATATATATATATATATATATATATATATATATATATATATATATATATATATATATATATATATATATATATGTATGTATGTATAAATGATACATTTTACTTGAAATTAAATAAGCATGAATTAATATAAAATAATGTGTATATGAATTAAATTAGGTCGTGCAAGTGTCTTTATAACGTAGAAATTAACCATATAACCTATCAAATGGCCACACATCATTAAAATATTTATTAAAACATTTAAGGATCTCACAGCATAGATTTTAAAAATGAAGTTGTCGCCATCTCCTGGTAAGAAAGAGTTATAGCATGTATCATAAATTTTTTCCATTTAATAGCCAAAACCGACAACATTCTATGCCTGCAATCTGCTTCGAAAATTGATCTCAATGATTAAAAAAATTATCTTAATGAACAATTTTGTGTGTTTTTATGTACTCTACAATATTTGCAGATTGCTGGGTGTGGTCATGACACATAACAAGGTTGCAAGGCTTCAAAATGTATCCAACTCACGCAGGCTAACTCACGTTACAGTCCCTGTCTGTAAGATGATATCTAGTGAATACCATGCACCACCCACACTGCAGCACCACACCCCCCTAATGCAGCTACCTCATCACAGGTATCTCATGTGAGTACACCACACACACACTCAGGTATGATGGTGGCTAGGCCATAGATCAGGTTGGACAGGATTTCTTAAGGGCTTTTACTATAGTTTCAATCTTTTGCTCTTTTTGTGCCTTTTTTTTTGTTGTTGTTCTATTTTTGTGCTTCCTGTTTAAATGTCAGTCAGTCTTGCGGCAAAACACGGTAAGACATTTATCTTCATGCATTACTGAATACTTATTAGTTACTACCGAGTAGCTACCAAAAGATAGGTCTTATCATCATAGGAATTGCAAGAAACTACATGAAAATACTACATTTTAGTATATATATACATATATAGCATATATATATATATATATATATATATATATATATATATATATGCTATATATATAAAACAGTTATTCTAATCTAATAATATTTTAAATTATTACCATTTGTACTGTATTTTAAAAATCATCTATGTAAAGCCTTAGTGAGCATATTAGACTTATTTTAGAAGCACATAGACACACTATTTATGTTACTGTGTATTATTACAAAAATGTTAAAAACATGTAGGAGCAACTATGAGACATCTTAGCTGTGACAAACCCTGGTGTGATCCAGCATGACAAATCCACATTTTTGCCTGCAAAAAACCTGTTTGGGAACACCTGCTTGTTATATTTAAATGTGTCACCCTTGTGTTTGCTAAAACTCTTATTATAAGGTCACCTGTCATAACGTCCATTTAAAGCACTCAGAACAGTATCAGATTTTGCAAACTTTTTGGATTAGAGTTTAAGATACAATCTGGAGTAGGCTACCTGTGATGCATGGCAGAACGCCGCCGGAGTTTAAATATTAATCAAAGACAAAATCTCCACTGGCTAATTAAAAAGATAATCAGCAACACAAAAAAATGACATGATGAAAACCCATTAGGTTTTTGGTTAAATTTAGAGCATACTTTCATGACACCAGTTGTCAAGAGATTCACTGGTCCAAACCAGAATGGCCTGTTTCTGTTATTTTATCCTTGTCATTGTGCAAAAGTTTGGAGTTTCATGTTATTGTGTTTATTCCAGGACTTCGTTTGTGATCAGGGATGAACTGGTCAGGACTGGAGGCCCTTCTTAGCGGGGTCAATAAATATTCTACAGTGTTTGGTAGAGTTTGGCTGTCTGTGGTGTTTGTGTTTCGTGTTCTGGTGTTTGTGGTGGCAGCTCAACGCGTTTGGGGCGACGAGAGCAAAGACTTTGTTTGCAACACCAGGCAGCCCGGCTGCACCAACGTCTGCTACGACAGCACGTTCCCCATCTCTCACATCCGTCTGTGGGCCTTACAGCTCATCTTTGTCACATGTCCATCCCTCTTGGTCGTAGCCCACGTCAAATACAGAGAGGAAAAAGACAAGAAGTACACGGCCGTCCACGAGGGCACCCATTTATACGCCAACCCTGGGAAAAAGCGTGGGGGTCTCTGGTGGACCTACCTGTTAAGCTTGATCTTTAAAGCCACAGCTGATGCTGCCTTTCTCTATATTCTTCATCACATGTATAAAGGATATGACCTCCCTCGCCTTACCAAGTGTTCGCTGGAGCCTTGTCCGAATACAGTGGATTGTTTCATCGCCCGTCCCACGGAGAAGAAAATCTTCACACTCTTCATGGTGACCTCCTCTGCGCTCTGCATCTTCATGTGTATCTGCGAAATGGTTTATCTCATTGGAAAGCGTATAATAAAATACTTCATGATGCAAGAAGCACCACCGCGACGATCTAAAAGACCAGACCCGACTCTTACCAGCAGCCAAAACTTGAGTTTACACAAATTAAAAGACACCTCAATGGACAAAACTGCTCTTTAGTGACAGCAGTCTGTCGCCAGAACCTTTAACAACCTCAGTGAGTTCGGGATACGGGATAAAAAGCTCTTTCTGCTTCATACAAAATAGCAAATACAAATAATGGAAACAAATGCAACTAAATAAATAAAAATAAATTAGTTTTTATTTTACTATAATAACTATGCATTTACTACAGACATCGTGTTACTTTTAAACAGTAATAAATATATATATATATTTTTATAAAATATATTTGTTTTTATTTGCATGTCTAAGGTATGGTAGCCAGGTATATTATAGGTTTTTTAGAATTTAAATGCACTTTAGAATGAGCTTTAAAAGGAAAGGTTGACTGTGAATGCTTTGCAATCAGTGTCAACTAGTTTTCATGCAAATATGGTATCGACCTCAAAATTTACATGTCTCCAACAGGGCCATGCATTTTAAAGTTTTGTTTTTTAGGATATCTTTTTGTGTTTGTATTCAGTATACATAGAATACCAATTAAAAATTAATTTAGGTGTAAATGATGCCTTAGCTTTATTGGTTTTATGAAATCGACAGAGGATGTGAAAGGATATGATTTTAATAAAAGCATCAGTCGCCCAAAAATAAGAAATCTGTCATTATTTACGTATCCTAATGTCTTTCAAGGAGATATCAATAATGTGCAAGCTGCTCTTTGTCTTTGTCAGAATTTAAATGGTGCCTTTCTTTTGATCACAGAACTCTATAATATGGCTTCAGAAGACTTGACCACTTTTATGATGCTTTTTGTAAATTTGTGTGGAAAATGCAGCTCTGATGAATAAAGAATGTCTTTGAGTAAATGCCGGCTGAATTTAATTTCTGGGTAACTATTCCTTTAAAATTACTTACATCAAGGTAAAATCTGCCAAATCAAATCCCTTCTCAGCATAATTCATCGGACATTCTCTGGATCTTTTTCAGTCCTCATTTCTGTCAGCCTACTCTGCTTTTGTACCTAGAATGCATTTAAAAATAAAATCGTTTAGCACACTGTACCAGTGCACATTCATTTACATGTTACATAAGGAGCACCTCTTGATCTATTGCCTTCAGCATCCAGTGATTACATCCCTCCTACCTCCTATCTCACTCACACACCACACACAAATATATCACACTACACACGAGGGCAGCAAAAAAAAATGATTTAGTGTGTATTTATTTGAATGCATTTCAATGATAATGTGAAAACAAAACATGATTCTTTCATCCTAACCATTTTATCTGACCTGAACAATTTCCAAGCACTGGTACGTCTCTAACCTGCAGATAATCTTTCAGTCTTCAGCACACTGTCCAGAAATAATACAGCAAATGTCCAAATGTATGATTCACTCACTCTGTGCTGCTCCTCCTACACATGTGCCCTGGCTTCAGCTCAAATGCACACAGCAAACAATCAATCCCACTCACGAACACAAACCAGCTCACACACACTTATAGAAATACCACCACACACACTCAATATTGCTTCTCTTCTGCTAAATTATGTTTTAGAGTTGTGCGCCATTCAGAATTCTATTGAGAATATTTCATATTCACTTCTCAAATTTGAATTAAATTTGGATTAAGGTAACAAACAGAAACAGAACTGTAAGTGTAATTTAAGTTTAAAGAAATAGCATTACGTTGGGTTTTTTAACAGTATATATGGGATATTTCCAGAAATATTATATATTAATAATTATTAATATATGTCATAATTTATCCAATATTTCTCAGATCACTTTTTATCTATTTTCTAGGAAAATACATTATTATTTATTTATTTTTTACAACAAAGATGCCATACATTGATTAAATTGATGACTTTTACATTATTGCTAAAAATAAACAATGCATTATTTTGATATTATTTATATTCATACAAATAATTCTGAAAAATATGTATCATGCTTAAAAGAAATATTAAGCAGCACAATTGTTTTCAATGTTAATAGTAATAAGAAATTCTGCTTAGCTACCAGATCAGCATATAAAAATAATTCTGAAGGATCATGTGACACTGAAGACTGGAATAATGGCTGCTGAAAATTCAGCTTTGTCATCGCAAGATTCAATTACATTTTAAAAACATTATAATAGGAAATAGTTATTTTAAATTGTTATATTTATTATTATGTATTTATTTTACTGTAATATTGATCAAATATGTGCTGATTTGGAGAGCATTTTTCTAAAATATAAAAAAAATCTTACCAACCCCAAACATTTGAATGGTAGTTTCCAAAAACTAAAATTATACAACATACATTACATAAACAATATATGATTTGGTCCATTAAATATGGTGAAGGAACATGTCATTTCCAAGAATGCTTAAGTTGACCCCCAAATCTTCAAAATGGAACCAAACAACATGAAGCAGCTTTGACCATCTTTCTGTTCTTGCCCATTTTGTTGTTGTGTAACTGTAACATGTTGATTTTCTCTTACCATCTTTTCCAATTCAATATACTGAGGGGTGGGACCAAATTATTTCAAATAAATTGGCTTTACAGCACTTTAGCATACTATTAGCATGCTTTTTCTGCCACACACACACACACACACACACACACACACACACACACACACACACACACACACACACACATATATATATATATATATATATATAGATATATAACATAGAGTAGTATGAAATGCTGTTCCATACTCATGAATTGAAAGGGAGAGTTCTTAAATAATGATTTTGCCCAACCTTGTTAAGGCTTCTCAATTCCATTTTGAAACTGTTTTGAAACACATAGAGACATCATAGTGCTGGGAATTCATGTTATGTGTTGCTGCAGAATATTCAATCGAGGCCAAAAGATTCAGGTTGGACCCAGGAACAACAATATTATGCATTACAAATGGAACAGAACAAGCATAATGTAGGTTACTGAGGAACAACGGTGGTTGGCAGCAAAATCCCATGCACCCCAGCACCATAGACATATAGTGTGTTGCTGGCACTCGACCCACTTATGCTTTATCTTGGCACACAATGCATTTGGTTTGGCCTCATTTACACTGAACTAATTAATTTAACTAAAAATAGCCCATTTGGCCCCTACAACACCACCAGAATTTCAGGACCCTTCACTCTGATCCCAAATAATTCACATGAGAATATATATATACATATAGGCCATGAGACAGATGGAGCAAAGGAAAGGAGGCTGAAGGTGGGTGGAGCCTGAGAAGGCTATCCAAAAGCATGCTAAGTAAACAGCTAAGAATAAAAATAAATTAAGTGACAAAATGAAGACTTTGATCCTCCACATCTGATTTATTGACAACTCAGGCAGAACACATTTCCTTTGCAATGTGTTAACAGGTGAAACAACTCTCCCTGCTTAATTTAAACTTTATAAACTGAGCTAAGCACACATATTTTACTGCATATTAAGCCTTATTTGTGCTATAAACTGTGCTCCTTTATCAATGAGGTCAAATTTTCTACATCAGCCTATTTGCTATTCATCATTCAGCACGTTGTCACACTCAGTTCTTTAAATATTACCCCAGTAACATATAACATTAATTATTGTTATGCAGAGCACACAGCATATAGCAAATAGAGTATCTATTATTGACATAACGTTAGTGTGCAATAGATTTTAAGCTTTTATATTTGATCTCTGATAGAAATATTGCCTCCACAATCACCTATTAATAGTCAGATTTATCAGTTAACCTAAATACGTACTGTTCAACATAACATTGAAATCAATAACAACTCAATAAATCCATAAAGCTGTATACCATGACATAAACTTTAAAACAAATGTAGCTTGAAAGAGAGACTTAAACTGTGCCTCAACAAAACCGCTATCAAGCACACATCCAAACTGTATTGTGAATACTGGTAGATGCTGGAGTCATGACGTGGAAATTATATGTACATTATTAAATAATGAGAAAGGAAAGCAAAAACTAAAATACCTGTTTATGATGTTTAGAATTATTAAATGGGCTCTAATACAATAGGTTTGCCAGTGCATTAATAAGAGTTAGGATACAGACTTCACCTCAGTGTGTGTCTCTGCCCCCTGTATGTACTGTGAGGACAACTCTTCCAACTCAGCTCTCTCCTGTACAACAATAGCAGCCAACTCCCCAGGCTGGCAGGAAATCTGCTGAGCTTGGTTGCCATGGAGCAGTTTGTCTGCATCCGATTGGTCCTCGCCGAATAGCTCCTGCAGCACCCCCTGCTCTAGCTCCTCCCAATAGTCCCACACAGGCTTGGAAGAGTTTGGCTCAGGTTCAGAATCAGTCAGGTCTGAGTCCCAGTCGCTATCTCCTCCTACAGCCGAGGCCATAACAAAGTCACCCTTAGAACCGCTGTCCTCTGATTCAGAATCTTTTGAGTCATATACCGAATGTCCCTCTGTCACAAGCAGGTGGCAGTCAGGAGCAGCCAGGTAGACAAAACTATCTGTAGAGAGGAAATCACATTCATCAGGGTAAGGGCAAGGTTTAGCAAAGGAAGGTGGAGGCAATGGCTCCTCCAGTGCAGGTTTTGTCATGTTTTCCTGTGTGGTTGGGGGCAGCACTGACACTGCCAGGTAGACAAAACTGTCTGTGGCAACAAATGAATCTGCATCGCTTTTTACTAATAACGTTTCTTTAGCTTCATGTTTGGAGGGGGACAGTGGTAAAGGCATATCAGTCGTTGATGTGTTCACAGTGTCATGAATCTCTTGGATTTGAGATCCTATGTCCACAGGTTTCAAGTGTGCTTGTATTTCTGTAGCTTTGGTTGTAATCTCTTTACAAAATGCTTGCTTTACTAGCTCTATGCTATTAGATCTCAGCCCAGAGGGATCTTTTTTCTCAAAAGATGCCAATTTATTTGCTTTTGGAATTGAAGAGTATGTCCCAGTCTTTCTGACATCAACTTTTCCCTCTTTCCCGTGACTAAGAGATGTAATGCTTGCAAGATCTGACATAGCTCTGTCATTATCAGAAGTGATGTCCTCTCTACTGGTTTGGCTGGGATTTGACATGTAGACACCACTCGAATCGGAGTCCAGCGTCAGGTTGGAATCTGGTGACTCGCTATGGCCATATTTGTTTCCCAATTGGGCATCTATGGTGGCAAGATCTAAACTGGTTGGGATCTTTTCATGAGCAAGTTTAATGCTCCCAGGCTGAGTCACAATAAAATTACTTTCACCTTCACACGTTTGTAAATTATATTGAAATTGTGGGTCGTCGTCATCTTGGCTTTCCACAACTTCTTGGTTCATTCTCTCAATCTCCAACATATCTTCAGCACCCAGTTCTGAGCTTGTACCTGATGGAGCTTGTGAGCCACCAAACCCGGATGGAGGATGTAAAAGAGGCCAGCGCCTTAGAGAGCCAATACTTTGCAAATCTTCTTTCCATGTCTCATCCCAAAGTGAATTAACCATCTCTAACACAGCTTCCCAGTTCTCTTCCTCACATTCAAGAGTGGTATTTTCAGCAATGCCTGGCTCAGCACTCTCCTGTATGAACATTATTTTGTTCTCTTCTTCTAAAGCTTCCTGAAAAACATTCTCAATTTTGGATGCTTCAGCTTTACATTCTTCTTGATCCCGCAAAAGCTTCCATTCCTGTAGAGAGCAATCCTTCAAATCTCTTGTTAATGTAGACTTGTCGAGCTGCCTATCCACATTTCCTTGGTGCTCGGGGAACGGTGAAAGACGAGGAATGGTCTTTTTGTCTGAGACACTCCGGATTAGCAGATAGGGTAGCGGGGGAAGAACTGGGAGGTTATGTACTGCACCACCTTGTCTTACCGTCCTCCTCCTTCCAATCAGTCGCCGGGGCCAGGTGGACTCCATTGGTGTAGGGGAGACAGCAGGTCTTTTTGATGTTTGGGAGCGCAGAAGGGGCGTAGTGTCTGTTTCAGGTTCTGGGGTAGTTGGTGGTGGTTCTTTCTCAGGCTCAGTGTTCTGGGGTTTAAAAGTCAGAAACAGATTATCTTTTGCAATGCCCCCATTGTTCCTCATACCTTGGCCAAGCTCTAGTTTGTCTTGATTTTCTTGACCACACATCAGGGCACTTACAGATAACTCTGACAGAGGTGGTCTTGGTGAAGACGGTTGGGTGGGTAAAGACTGCCTGTTGAACTGCTGATGGAAGGGCAATGGAGAGGGAGAGAAGAACACAGAAGGTGTATGTGTACCAGTGGAAATAGGGGATCCAGAGAAGGGTGAAATCTGTGGGGAGTTGAAGCTGTTTGGAAAGAAGGCAACTCCTGGGTTTAAGTAGGTCTTTTCTCCTGGGGAGAGTTCAAATGTTTCTGGGAACTTTGGTGGAGACAAAACCTTCCAGGAGTGGCGGCAGAGGTTGTCCTTCTTGCCATTGTCCTGGTGATGCCGCTTGTTCGTGGATCCGCTTGGTGCTGAGCTGCAGGATACACTGGGGGACGCCAACCTCACAAACCCTCTTGGTGACTTGCTCAGTTCATCATTTGCTAATTTCAGAGAATCAAAAATGAACCTCTCATCCAGTTTTCTGCCATTGCTGCCTAGCACAGAAGACCTTGTGTCAAACATGTCTCCACCTGCTCCCATGGAACCATTACTGGAGAAGTCGGTTTCTCGACCCCTTCTTGAACCCAGTGTGCTGTGTGCCGAACTGTGGTCGATATGTTCATTGATGCACATTGTGTCATAAATGGAGCGTTGAGGGATATACCCATCTTCATTGTAACCCTCTCTGTCATCCACTTTTTTTGAACAACAAGGGCTCTGCCGTAAGCAGCCGGGACGACTTAATGGCTTTCCCATAGTCACTTCTTGATGATGGCCTCCTACACAACCTCCAATATAATCCACCAGAAGTCTACAGCATGATTTTGCCAGAGCATGTGTACCAGGTCTTCTTAGCAATTGTTGGAGACACACATTTTTTCATTTAATCAAAAACTGAAAATACTTTATGAAACGTACTGGTCTTCTGGTGATGCCAAGAAATGGCTTAAGTATTTCCACCGAAAATAGAAATGAAAATTCAAAAAATAAAACATGCTTCCCTTAAATAAATAGTTTGACAGCAACATTAAGTGAGAAGAAAGCAACTTTGTGAGTCTGTTAGTATTACATTTCCATGTAAACAGAGTAGCTTTTCATTCATAAACTGGCATAAAGAAACTATGTCTGTCGATCCGCTCCGTTTAGCCAGATATAAGCAGTTCTGTTCCAAATTTAGAGCTCCCATTCTCCTGAGGCAACATCTTTACACTTTAAAAATGCACAGTATTAGAGCAAAAACTCACTTCCCTTCATCATTCAAATGTGCCATAACACTTCGGCATGGTCTCTTTGCACTGCTTATCTTCATCTTTTTAATCACTGACATAACTCTTGCATTCATAGCCTCGCTGGATGACAGATGGTCAGTCCAAGTCCCTTATGCGCTGGTGGTCGAGGTGTGAAAAGTGTACAGGAATCCAGTCTGTATTCCAGCATTATCTTTCAGCTCTTAGATTCTTGTCCTTCGTCACACAGAAACACAGTTCGTTTGATAAATAGCCTCTTTTTCAACACCAACGGCAGCTCTTTCTCTCCCTCCTCTCTCTTACTGCCTCATTTTCGCTCTCTCAGCTCCCTCCCCTGAGTTTTGAGGATGCTTCAGGGCTTCAGCACTTATCAGGAGCTTAGGACTTTTTTTGCCTCGTTCATTTCATTTCCTTTCAGTCACTTTTATCTCAATTTGGTTTGACCTCTAATAAGATGGCTTAGATTTCCATCAGATGTTATCTGCATTTGCCAATATCCTTGCCTTATCAGTGTAAATAAAAATCTCATCTAAATTAAATGGTTAGCACAAATTATGCCAACAGCATGGCTTTTAAAAATGCATAGTTTGACATTGTATGTTTTTCAAACAATGACTCAGTCATGCACTGCCAGATTGTCTGTCTTTGTTGTACTTCTCTCTCCCACACACTCTCCTCTCATTCTCTAACCCTCTCAAAACACACCTCATCTGCCCGGAGCACGCCCACACACTCTTTTTGAACAGGCAATATAAACGTGATCTATCCCTGAGATGTGCCATGACCAATTGTACATTTACGAACAACTGATATAAGATAATAGTGACCAGGCAAACAGCATTTGCCCTTTAACAACTGTAGATATAAATAGTTCAGCTGCCTTACTTATATATACTGCTCCCCTTATGTTAGCCAGGCAATGCTGAAAGTCAGTGGAGGCTAAATTAAAGGTCCTGATGTGGGACGTTTAGGTTAAATTAGACAATAATTGCATCACTAAAGGCTGATGCATATTATATATATATATATATATATATATATAAAGTGGTTTTCATATCTGAATTGCATGATTCTCAACAGCAGCAGCACATTCAGAATCCAGTGTGAAGCACAAGCAACAGCTCTTGTCTCCGTTACCATGGTAGCGAATGACAATTGGCTTTACATCGTAGGCTGGCGTTGCATCTATCTGTGCAAATATCAGCATAATCATGTGGCTAAACATTGCTTATTTGATTCCCTATTGTTGCCCTGTCAAAGTCCTGTCACTTGTACTAACAAAGCAGGACTGCCCTCTATTGACTGAGACAGGACACTTTGACTCCATAAACGCATCACGATCATAAATATTGTATAAACATCTTTTCTAGAAGCTAAACATCTAATTACAGAAACCAAGCAAGGTCTTGACTGCCAGAGTTTTGAGGCCATCTGTACCTGTATGTCTGTGGTCTAGAAAAAAATTATTTCAGCAGATACTAACATTGAAAATTGTCTTTTTCTTCCGTGCATCTTATACACATGGGAATATACACATTCTTGTCCATTAAAATGCAATTTGATTTCTAACTTTACTGTCTGTCCTCTCATAGCGGAGTGCAAGTATAAATTTGTTACTAGCATCGCCAACAGTTGCTCAAATCACCAATACTGCTTTGTGGCTGTGAATTGTTTTCATGTCAATAAGTGAAAAATTAGCCATTTTGTAGAAAGCAAGTTAAAATCAGGGGCAACCCTTATAAATTGTACCAGAAGCAAACCAGTCATACATATGAGAATTCATATATATTTTCAAATGTTACCAACAATGACATGATGAATGTTTAAACTTAAAAAGCTTTCACTAAATAATACTAAATACTGAGAAACAATATCTACTGTGTCTAAAAACCAAACCGTCCAAATTTCATTTTCGGTAACATTCATGATTGAATAAATGACTTAAGGAATGTCTGTTGAGCTTGTGCACAATTTCAGTTTCATTCATGTCTGTTTGTATTCCATTCCCGTCTGAATAAAAGTAATATATTGATGTCATTAAATGTCTCATGATGTTCTTTTAGCTGTTTTTTAAAGCAAGGTCTCAGAGTTTGTAGGTTTTCATTAAGAACTTTCTTCATCTGATGAGTCCAGGTCCTTTTGCTGATGTTTAGAGTCCAGGTGAATGTCCCGTATAGCTAGGATCCGTGTGAGCATGCTCTCCATCATAATGCGATCCAGTGGCTGGGCTGAGTACCACACAGGGCTGCTGGGGTGGCAAGAGGCCTCGGGCTGCAGGTAGAAAAGATCTGGACGCTGCTTCACAGAGTCTGAGCTGTGGATATACAAGAGAATGAACATTATAAAGCCGTGCAACTGAAAGCACCAGAAAAAGTGCTCTTTTCCTCCAAGCAAAAGCAATTTAAATGATGCTCATTTTGTGTGCAAAACTCAAGCTGCATCATTCAAGGATCTGCATAATTCAAATAAAGTCACAAAAATGTGATACAAGTAGGAAGGGAGTAATAAACTACACTAAATGAATAGTTCACTCCAAAATATCAAGTGAGTGTTATTTGCAATCTTTTGTAAAACACAATGAGATGGAAGTTTAACTGTTTGGCAGAGGAATGACGACTTTACAGTAAAAATATCATTCACTTTCACTGAAAATGTTCCCATTGAAAACATACAAGTTTGGAATTATATAATGGTGAGTAAATCATGACAACTTTCATTTTTGAGTGAACTATCCCTTTAAAATAACACTCACCATTTTGAGAGATAGAACTCGTAGAGTCTGACAGGACAGCGTAAGGGGTTCTCCACATTTTCAGGCATCTCCAAAATCTCCTCTTCCATCTTCTCTTCCTCTCTCCTCCTTTTACCAGCTGGTGCTTGATGGTTGATTAACACAAATCGAGAAATTTAATGAGCATAGATGCACGCTTATGTGACTAGAAGCTCTGTAATTTAAACACTGTGACCACTGCATCTTCAGCACAGCCCTCACCTTTTTTGTCCTTTTCTTCTTCCTTGCCAGGTAGTCTGAAGCGAAGATAAGCAGTCATGCCGTTTTTGGTGGTCTTCGAGCAGTGGGAGACATTGGCGAATGCAAGGCGTCGATGCTCTTCAACCGTTTTGAGGTTGAGCAGCTTGGCTCCAAAAAACAGCAGCGTGTTGAGCAGAACAATAGGAGACAGAGCACCCAGCTGCTTGCATTCCCAAAGGTACTCCTCCTCGACCCGTGAGTGTACATATCCTGAAGAAACAGAAAAACAGACGTCACGATGGCTTTAAAAACCTATTTACAACAAGAGTGAATTTGTCAATTTTGTACCAAGTTTGGGGTTGGGTAGATTTAAAAAAAATATATTTTCATCAAGGCTGCATTTAAATGAAACAAAATCCAGTAGAAACAGAAATATTGTGAAAATTTGATTACAATTTAAAAAAAAAAAAAATTGTTTCAGGAGTAATGAAATTACTGCGCCGAGGTCAAAGTGCTCTTCCGCTATGCATTATAGTAGTAATTTTTATCCGCTCAGGAAATCGCCACTGTTTATTTTGTGTCACCATACTTACTCGTGTAACTACTCATGTAACCGTCTTTAAATAGGGAAAACATGGAAGTGTTTGGTGGCTTCTAAATTCATCCCTGTTTGGATCCTAAGGAATGAATGGTGCTAAGCTAAATGCTAACATAGTGGCGCTGCGCGCTACAGTGATTGAGTGCACGCACTGAGACAGGAGAGGTACGTATCCACTCGTCTAAGTTGAGGGAAGAACATAGTGGAATATGGAAAAACGGTGGTGTTTTCCTCTAAAATGGGTTGAAAGGATAGTCTAAATTTTTGTTAGACTCTTAATAGGCTATATATCTGACAATCAATGACAAAAAATGAAAAGGACTGTTACCTCCAGGAGGCAACATATTTCCCCAGTCCTTCAGCAGTGTGGTGATGTCACTGATGAACTGACTATAGAGTGAGTCCGTGAAGATATTTTCAAGACGCTCATTTTCAAGCAGACGCTAAAAAAAATGAGTCGAGACAGAATGTGTCACTGAAAATGCTTATTAGAACATATCTATCAAAAAATTAAATAAATAAATATTTAAATATAATTTAATTTAACTGAAGCTAGGGTGTAATAACAGATCAAACTGGATTAAGGAGCAAATGCTTTATTTTTAAGGTCAAACCTGCTGAATGCCTAGACACAGGTAGTAGATGCTATCAGGATCATAAGGCTCGCCGTTCGGCCTGCGGACTTCCTTGATGAAACGGCAAAGACCATAACTGAGATCCACAGAAGTGCACTGCAACAAATCTTCCTTCATAGTCATGGAGCCTTCTGAATAAGACACAGTGGGAGAAGAAAAAGTTGTTAAGACACATGGAAGGTCAGTGCAATGTCACACACTAACTGTGACAGTGACCTTTACTAACAACGCACGCTGCGAGAGTCATGAAGCAGACTCCATGTTCTGAGCCATATGTGTGAACTTACGGGACTGCTGCTCCTGTTCGCTCTGTCCCGCTTTCATTCTCACCCAGCTGGCCCAGGCTTCGACTCCGTACATTTGGTTGAGCTTTGTGCTGGAGGAACTAAGCCAAACACCTCCCGGTGTATCGGTGCCAGATCGCTTGCGACCCTGAATGAGACATAAAACAATTTTTATTACTAGACCACCTTTAGAAGTTTCCTTATGAAAGTGCAATTAAAAGATTAAACCTAATAAAAATCCGGAGTAGACACAATATCTGAAAATAAGCTGTTTCATGACTCTTTGGAATAGTCAACAAATGTCGCTAAATGACAACAACAAAAAAAATCCAAACAAACCAAATAAAATCATTTAAAAACATTACTAAAAATAATAAAATGCAAACTAAAATGAAAACTGAAAATATAAAAATAAAAGCTAATTCAAAATATGAACAAATACTATATAAATACTATCCTTTTAAAACAGAGGTAGATAAATTACATTGTAGATAAAAATTATAGCTGACTAGTCCATAGAAAATGTAACTTCTTATATTTTATTATATATAAAAATTCTAACTATAATATTAATATGATAAATTAACATTTAGTGTTTATCTTGTTATTAGGATGATTGTTTTCAGTTTTAAATGACGCTCGAAGCTAATCTACAAGCCAGAGAACAAAAACTCTCAAATCAACTCAAACCAATATTTCATGTCTATTTATTTACTTAATTGGTAAAAATCAGGATAAATGTACAATGAACCAGTCTTTAGTGAAAAATCAACCATTTTAGGTTAATCACTGTACATACATAACGTATTAAAAAAATAAAAAAAATAATTAAATTAAAAAAAAAAAAAAATATATATATATATATAATAATTTATTGGCAAAAATGTGAATGCTACATTGATAAAATAAATAATAATACAATTATAATTATGAAAATATAAACAAAGGCTTATACTAAATTCTCAACAGAAATCATAAACACATAAATAAACAAACACATCAAGTGAATAGGAATGAATGAAGCCAAAGAAAGCCTGAGTATGCCTGACACAAAGTAAAACATAAACGATAACATTCGATTCTAGTAAAGCAGGCGCAGACACTTCAGAATGTGTCACTGACAGATGCCGACACATTCATCTCCTTTTATGGTGACTTGCAGCAGCCTCCATGGCAACCACTCCTCCATCATCCTCTCCTTCACTTCCAGCTTCTTCTGTCCCCATCTGGCCTGCATTCAGTCTCATTGTAATTGGCTGCATGGTGTTATGTACAAAGTTCTTGTTTCTAAAGAGCCCTTGCTTCACGCTTTAAACAAGATAGACCGTCCTATTTGCCAGGTTCCCTCCGGAGGGATACAAACCTTCCAAATGCCATCTGACGGCATCACACTTCTCACAGCACCCTTTTCTTTTTTGGTGCCAGTTTTGAGGTCTCTATCAATTCTTCTCTAGCGTCACTGACACTTCAAATTTACACATCTTTGAATCTGGCATGGATTTTATCATTAAAAATCATTATCATTTAAAAAAAATGTCTTTGTTCATTTTTACTTGCGGTGTAACAAGTTTAAGAAATGAAAATAAAAATAATGACCAATTCTTCCTAGATTAAGCTAGGCTCACATAGAAATTGGAGCCGGTATTTTAAGCTCTGAAAAAGGAGGGGTTTTATTTCTGTCAGTAACCCAGTAAAGCTCTGTAATGAACGACGGTCTGCAGGGGATGATGGGACTATGACATCTACATGTGAAATTTCAGCACATGACACACCTAAATAAAAAGTGTTAAAAGGAATGGATCACCCACAAATGAAATATCATTAGACTTCATCTGTTTCACAGAAGAAAGATTACAGCTTTAGAATTACATGAAGGTGAGTAAATGTCTTTTTTTTCTTTTTTTTTTGGAGAACTATCAGTTTAATGAAGACTTTATTTTACCTTCATTTTGTTTCATAGCATATCCAAAACCAGGGCTGGATTCATATTTTTCTTGGAGCTTTTTGATAAATTTTTTTAGCCAATATGGCATGAACGATACTGCTTATTTCCAGGGATAACAGTGACATTATATATTCAATTAAATATTTTATTGAATTCATTTAGCCAGATGTACACAGATTCCTCTGACCGATTTCATGCCATTCTGGTTTATTAAATGGTCCATAACATCCAAAATTAAATAGGAAACCAATTTTTTTGTTCATGTCCACAGTCCACAAATGATCCCAATTGTTTTTGACAACAGCTATTACACTTGCTCATCTCCATGTGAACTTGAATGGTTACTGCACAACGTCTTTTATTCTCAAAAATACAAGTCTCTATAGAACTTTCCATGTACAACAAGACAAACTTGATAGAACAACAAAACAGCCTTGTGATGTGCCATTGACAAATGAAAAACATCAATCGACCTACCAAGCGTAAATCATTTTTAAAATGACCAGTCAAAAATATAAACTAGCAATACATGACAATGCAAGAAATGATACAAATGTTTTGGAACCTTTGTGACCCTGGACCACAAAATTAGTCTTGTGTCATTTTTTTCGAAAATGAGATTTATACATCATCTGAAAGCTGAATAAGCTGATGTATGGTTTATTAGTATCTGACAATATTTGGCCAAGATGCAACTATTTAAAAAATCTAGAATCTGAGGGTGCAAAAGAATATAAATACTGAGAAAATCGCTTTCGAAGTTGTCCAAATGAATTCTTAGCAATATATATTACAAATCATAAATTAAGTTTTGATACATTTATGGTAGGAAATTTACAAAATATCTTCCTGGAACATGATCATTACTTAATATCCTAATGATTTTTGACATAGAAGAAAAATGGATAATTTTGACATGATTATATACAATATTTTTTGGCTGTTGCTAAGAATATAACCCCAGTGACTTAAGACTGGTTTTGTGATCCAGGGTCACAATTAACAGTCCTTAATCTTGACAAGATACAGCCAAATGATCCTAAATGTTAAAAAGTTTTTAAAAAATCTAAGCTATATCTAAGAGAAATAGTCTCTCTGCAGTTACTGTGCTCCTAATTATAAACTGATCAACAAGTCTGGACAAGAGACTTTGGAAACACTTCAGTCTTTATCGTTCATCTAAAAGCCGGGACACAACCCACTTCAACAGACTTCACACTTCAGACTCTGGCCGATGTTCTGTCGTTCTGTCGCTCATGACAAATGTCTTTTCAATGAGCCGGGAATCTGATTCTGTCAGATTACATACCCTTTTCCTGGGAGGGTGGCTGTCTCTGCCCCTCTTACGTCTCTTCAGCGTCAATACCAGTCTGTTCTCTTTAGCTGATCCAGGGTCAGCTGATGCTGTGAAATGACATAATGGGTGTCATAATTTTGGAATTGGAATTTTGAAATATTACCCTGTTCAAACATGAATGAAAAGCTCATCAGAACGTGCTATAAAATGAATGTTACATTCATAAAGGGCTGGAAAAATGAAAAAGTAATTATTTTAAGTTAGTACTTAGTTGAGTCTGTGTGTTTTGAGAAATATAGACAAAAAGCACATATCTTTAAGATGTTGGCATGTTTAACTAAAGAAAAAAATTACAGATTAATTGCAACTAATCAATTAACACGTTTCTTAAATCATAACTTACATCGAGGAAAATCATTTTCCAGATCTGGCTGCTCTGACGACAAAGACGTGGCCCGAGCAGCTACCGGCTCTAGTTCGGTCGATGGCACCGGTGGCTTCACCTTGACTCCAGGATCCTCAGTATCTGCCAAGCTGAAGGGTGTTGATCTGGCCTCTGTCTCCAAATCACCACTGTAAGTGCTGCCCTGGTCTGAGCAAGACAATAATCCTCATCCTGTCAAATACTGAGGAACTGGAGGAGTTTATTTGGATAAGCAAATGGTCCAATAGTAATAAAATGTTTATGCACCGTGTGACGCAGGCTTGTCTTTTCCCTTATCCACATCATCGTCTTCCACTGAGCTCTGAGCAGGCAGGCTACATTCAGTGTCTTTCTGTTCGGGAGAGTCTTGAGATCCAGGGATGACCATGGGAACAGGCACCTGGGAGGTAACAGCACAAAAAGATTCAAGATGAGCTTTAAACTATAGGACAGAATCATTGTAGGTAATTACAAAGATGACATACCGGTAGAGGTAGGCCCAGTGGAAAGGGTGTGTACTGGGTGTATAGATGCATTGGTACTGGGATGTAAACTGGCATCGGAATGGGTACCGGCACTGGGACCAGCTTCACTTTCTCTCCATTTTCATCAATCACTGAGGACAGAGAAAATGTTAATGCAATATGTCATTTCAACATATTTTACATTGCTTATGACTGTACGGAATGAGGACTTCTGGCAGGCGTGACAGTAAAAGTGAGGTAGACCGACCTGTTTGGCACAGATTTGGAGGTATTGGAGGCTCTGGCTGACACTGGACGCCTTGCTCTTCAGTAATAGGTCTGCACATGAGAGCTTTGTTCTTCAACGTTCTTCGATATGGAATAGCAGAGACTGCAGCATCGGTTTGTGTGCTGGCCTATTAGAAATAGCATGAAATATAAGGACTAAAAAAAAAAACCATCACATATTTGACAAAAAGAAGCACATAATGCAAAGTTTAAAAAAAAAAAACACAATTTCAGTTGCCAAAAGCAATACCAAAATGTATCAAAAACTAATATTTCAAACACCTTTATTTGTAATTATGCGTTTTATTTATTTTGTAATTGTAAAAAGTCTGTATAACTTTTATTTGTCACTTTTGATAAATGCATCTTTACATTCACTACCATTCAAAAGTTTGGGGAAATTCTAGTAATTCTACAGTAAAAACAGTGATATCACAATTCATTTTTCATTATTATTATTATTATAAAATATTCTAAAATGTAAATTACTTAATTACTCCAGTCTTCAGTGCCACATGATCCAGAAATCATTCTAATATGCTAATTTAATGCCCGGGTAACATTTCTTATTATGAAAGTTATAAAACTTCATGCAGATTTCCTTCTTCAAAAATGTGTGAAGCACATGGAGTATAGAGAAAAATGGCATATAAATGTAACAAATTAATTAAAACAGTTGTGCTGCTTAATATTGTTTATATTGTCATACATTTTTGGAGGATCCTATGAGAAATACAAAGTTAGATTCATTTAAAATAGAAATCTTTTGCAACATTATAAATAGATTTACTTTATACAATTAAATGCATTCTTGCTGAATGGCTCTTGCAGAAAAGTAAAAAAAAACAAACAAAAAAAACCTTTTGAACAGTAGTGTGTACGTTATACAACCCTTTTCGACACAAAGTATGTGTGCATCAGTACTTACTTCCCCAATGTTTTTTGAGCTGGCATTAGAGGTAGGCAGAGCCCCTGCAAAGAAAATTTATATAATTAAAACAGTAATGAAAAGATTTTGATTTTGATTTAAAGAGACATTGAAAAATTACCTGTGAGAGCAGTATTTCCCGGTAATGTGGAGGCCAGTGACACTACACCACCAATTACAGGCATGTCTTTCGACAGAGATAATGGAGCTTGAACTGTAGTGGTGTTAGACACAGCACCTTAAATGATGATGCAACAAGAGTGAGTCCATTTCATAATAAAAACAGTTTTGATCATTCAATTTTACAGTACATATGATATTAAACTCTTGAATCTGTTAAGAGTCTTTATCAACAGGTTTTACTCCGCTAAATAAATAAATGTGTTAAACACATTGTCAACTGGTAGCCCTACTATATTTTTAGATCAGTTTCACATACAGAACTACATGGTGACTACCATTGCTTGCTGGCTGATGAGGGGTAATGCACTTTGAACAGAACTGCAGCAAACAGGACAGGTTACAGAAGTGTCTTGTTGTTCCATCCCAGACAAGGCTTTCCTTTAGTGAGCCCTGATTCTTACAGCCATGACACTTGGCCATCTGACAAAATTAATGCAGGAATGAAGCAAAAATATGTAACAATTAAAAAAAGATAATTGTAAGGCTTTCTTAAAGAAATAAAAGGCCAGCTACAGCTAAAATCCATAATAAATGTGTTGAACCTCATAAAAGAGCACGGTGTAAAGAGACATGCACTCCTCTGTGCAAAACTCCTCAAGTTTGCCCCCAAAGAAGTTCTGAATGGTTTTGTGGGTCATGTTTTGACAGTAGGCACAAACCCTGCATTGACCTCCATGTCGTTTGGCAAGGTCATGCTTGAAAAGCAGTTTACAGCCTATAAAAGAAGAAAGAATGAATGAAAGACAAGTGAATGTATGTGGAAAACTGAGGCATAAACCAACCATTATTTAGAAAAGTTCTTAATTTGATTTTCTTCACGATTTTACATTGTGTATGAAGTGGCCAGACAAAACTTCATTGTTTATTGTAAGCAAGTAAATGAAAACGTTTCAAGAAATGTAAAAATATTAATGTGAAACGCATAAGCCCAATAATAAGCAAAACAATAAAGATCACTAGCAGAACAGGAGAAATGCCATTTTATTTTTGTGACCCAATGTTAAAACAAACGCATGATGTAGGAAAAAAAAAAAAAAAAAAAAAATCACAGATTGTATAAAAACATGGACGTGGTGTCCATGACGTCACCCGTAGATTTCTGAGGAGCGTTTTTGACGCTCAAAGTGGGCAGGGCAGATCATCGCCATCTTGGCAACACATCACCGTGCGTCACACCCTGATAATCAAAAATGGGTAAAGAGGCGGGAGCTGGTTGCTGAAACCACACCAACCTAGCTCGACAGCAACGGCGATCCACCTGTCACTCAAGTGGCCACACCCTTAATTATGCTTAAGGCTTAATTTAAACGGATGACTTATAAAAAAAAAAAAAAAATTCACAGTTGTCATGAAGAGCAAAATTAGCTACATAGACCAATACCACTTTTTGTACCAGGAATTAAAAAAAAAAATTCTGCTGTAAAGTTGGGCATTTTATCATAGGGAGTCTATGGCATTGACTCCCTTTTGGAGTCAGCCTCTAGCGGCCAGTCGATGAATATCAGTTTTAGTCACTTCCGTGTTGAATTCATGAGAGAGACAGGAAGGTTGATGCTCAGAAAAATATATATATCGTAACCACGAATTAAGATTTTGTTCCTACAACTTGTTTATTAATGGCCTTGATTGACTAATTCATCCCCTCGTCTGTTAAATCATGGCAACAATTTACTAATTCTTTCCAACGTTGTGGTAAATAGTTTTCCAATTCGTTCCCTTAGTTTGATTAAACTACTAAAATGAGGGGAAAAAATTTGTAAATTGTCGCCACAATTTATTACAACAAGGGAACAAATTAGCAAATCATGGCCACTGTAGTAGGAACCAGTTCTTAATTTATGGCCATGATATCAAATTTCCGCCAAGTGTCGAATGAAGGCTCCATTACGAATCAAGTAAAGATGTTTCACAAACCTTCACAACAGAAAGATCTCGGCTGCTTTTCGTATGTGATGATGTCTTTGACCACTTTTTCTATTTTGCAGTACTCGCACAAAGCTTTCACGCTGCTTTCCCTCTTGTATGTGTCGCAACACGCTCGAGAACAGAACAACCCTGCATGACCCTAAGAGAAGGAAAAACTTTTTGAAAAACTACAAAAAGAATAATTTAAAAAAATAATGAACTATCTGGCCAATATTGTCTGACATTTATTAAGGAGGTGTTGTATAAATGTAACATCACACTTGCAATTGCGCTGTTGTTCTAAGTATCGGTATGGCTGTGATTTGGCCACCGATTCAGTCATGTGACTGTTTTGGAAGCCGTACCTTGAACTGGAAAACCTCAGGCTTTGAGCTGAACTGATTCTGGCACTGTTTGCACGTCAGCTGTACTGTGTCAGATGATGAGGGAGGCTTGATTGGCCATTGCTGCTGGGCGTCTTGTGAGTTAACCACAGCAGGAGCTGGCACATAAGTTGGAACTGGATTTTGAATGGATGGTGGTACGAAAGGTGGAGGAGGGTTGTGGTTTGGGCCAGGAACACTGGATGAAGTTTGAGTGGGCTGGAGATGGTCGGTGGTGGGTCGAGGTGGTGCAGAGCTCTGAGGCGGAGGTCCTTGTGAGTTACCATTCATCTGGTTATGAGGTACAGATGCATTCAGTTTCTCCTATAGAGAGAGAGAAAAAAAGGAAAATTCACATCTGATTTACTATGACCAATATAATTGGGTGGTGGAAAGAAAGCAAATAAAGCTTTACACCTGTAATCGAGCAGGTGTATAGACTAAACACATATGTAATCAAATAAAGTACTGGAAATAGAGACAAACAATGCAACACCTGGAATTTGCCCACACAATCTAATGAGCAGAAGTTCCTGATGGACCCATCAGAAATGGCAAGGTGATACTGTGGAACGGCTAACTTCTTGCAAGTTGTGCATGGGAAAGAGGTGCCTAAAGAGTAATTTTTATTAAAAAAATAATTAAACTTTGAAATAATTTATGAAATTGTTTTGAATCATTTATATTTTTACTAAAAGTATTTTTTAGACACAACTGAAGACAACTGATTGACAATTTTTATAATTGGAAAAAAAAAAAAAAAAAGTTATGAGATAACTTACATTTCAAATATTTACCTGTCAAACTGGGAGATGCTTGACTCAGGGCCACACATCTTTGAGAGCAGAAGAATTCTGTAACACCCTGTATGTTTGTCCCTTCCATCATTTGTTCAATATCTTTGATATCTTGGCAGTAGGGACAGTGAAGCCTCTTGCCACTTTTCTGCAACACAGTAAAAAAAAACAACAGCTATAAATCCGCAAAATTATTTTGTTTTAAAACATATTTTTGGGCTTTTCACTTCTATTGACTGCAAAGTTATGGGATTGGGAGACAAGCCAAATTCAAGTCTGCGTATCCCACAGGACGTAAAAATGAATGAATCAGACCATGAATAACAAACACAGCTTGAGCAAAGAATTGCAATTTCATTCGGGTTATGTTGGGGTACCTGTTTGTAATTAGAGATGCATTCGGTGCAGCAGAACTTTTTAATACTATCTTCAATCTGAACCAGGTGATAGTTTCCTGAGGCTGTACAGTTGCCACAGTTCTCGCAGTAGCTCATGTAGAGGTTTCTGGAGGATCTGAAGCGTGCAAAGCATTCATCGCTGCACAGCTTGTGCACAGCACCCAGATGAGTCACTTCATGCTGAATCTGTAATGCAAAGAAAAACAATGCATGTCTTAATCACAACATTTAACTGAATGGATTCCAAGTTGCATTGACATTCTATGACTTTGCAGTGGGCTAAAGAGATGTTTACACAAGAATAGTGTGACAGTTTTCAGCATCTCGCATCGTAAGTGTTACGTTTTTAAGACAGAATGTCATGTTAAAGTCAGAGGACAATTATTTCTTTATACTCGTTTTTCCTCTTTCATGCTCGCGAATGTTCCTTTAGATGCGTATGTGAGCACAGTGCTGCAACAGCTGGCTGATCAAATAACTGAAATGGAGCAAATGTACCCAGATCTTCAATAGATCACTGGAGCTGTGTGTATTCCTCTCCTGCTTCAAATACTCCACTATCATTCCGCCCCCCCCCTCCAAAATTAGGAAAAGGACTAAGAAAATCACTTTGGGCCCCACAAACCCAGCCCACTCTCTCTTTCAACTGTTGCACTCTGGTCGGCGGGCAACATGGCTTATTTTACCTTCTATGGTTTATTTACACTTCTCTGGTGAGACCATTTTTTTAAATGAACATACTCAGTACATTTATGATTGTTAAAATCTAAACTATAAAAAAAAAAACTCAAAAGCTTATCAAATTGTGCAAGAGGCTCATTAGCTCATAATGCAAGATAATGGCGCAAAAAATCATCTACAAGATAATTGCCCCCTCAGGCAGGATTATACCATGTTGAGGGCCATAATTCACCCATGTCTTTTTTTAATTGGTTTTGAAAATAACATCTTGTACTCTTTATTCCAAAAACTGAATGCATTTCATCAAAGTGTACTAACAAAAACCTACTTCACAATCTGCATTTATCAAAAACTATTCAACCCATAAGGGAGTAACAAATTATGCAAAAATCAAAAGAACAAATGTTTGTTTCATCTAAAATTACATCGTGAATAATTTAAGCCTTACCTCTTTGACCAATTTACACACGCCGCATTGTGTATATAGATCTGGAGTTGCATCTTCATATCTGTTTTTATAAATACTAAGACAAGCTTGGCTGCAGAACTCCTTTAGTGTGTTCATAGAGCCCACGGGGATTGTTATCAAGTCCTTTAAATTGACAATGACCCTTTGAAACAATAAAGATATTATAAAAAAAATTATCACATACCATTTGTATAAATGCATTAAATTATGCATAACCAAATATTTGAACTATTATCAATCATAATCAATTTCCAAATTTTTTTACAGGTTGCTGTTCTGTCTTAAAGTGATAGTTCATGCAAAAAAATAATAATCATAAAATAATAATAATAATGAAATTTCTTTATTTATTCACTTTTTTTTATCATACCAAATTCACATTTTTCTTCTTTGGAACATAATAGTAATTTTTTTAATTTTCTCAGCTGTTGTACTCCACACAAAATTATCTCCAAAAATTACTATGGATCATTATGGGTCAGATTTTATTAAAAGCTTGCATTATTGCAAGCTCTCTTTTGGAGTACTCCACTGTCAGGATTTACTAATAACATGTAATGAAAAATCTGCAATGAAAGACACTTCTTTTTTTTTTTTTTTTTTTAGCTGACCTTATTGCATGTGCATTTGTAGGAGTGTCGCTTTTAATTAATGGGAGGAGAGTATTTAAATAAATCATGCAATGTGTTTACTAAGGTGATTTACTCAAGGTTGAAGCCCTGCCCTTGGGCGTTTGCGATGGTCATTATGAAAGTGAGCTGGCTGTCTTTATTATTTTGCACATTGTCAGAAGGTCATTTGCAGAACTTTCCACTCCCAATGGCCCTTTTATGGAATTGGGAGATGCATTTGCTGTTTAGTAAATCTGGCCCTATATGTTTTTATTGTATGGAAAATAACAACTTTTTTTATTAACTTAATTTGTGTTCCACAGAAGAATGACAATAGGTTTGGAACAACAATAACAATTTAAGGGTAAACTATTAATTTAACAAATTTTTTCAGTTATCTATACAATTAATAAAGTGACAGAAGATGGATTCATTATATAGTAAACAACAAAGTATATATATAAATCATTAGAACTCACTTAAGGCAGAGGTGGCAGGTTTTCTTAGGGGCAACGATGGGGGTAAACTGAACTGATGGTAAACTGAAACTAGTTAGACACACAGTGGAGCAAAACAGCTGGTTGGAGCCTTTTCGCTGGAATGCAGTTTGACCTTTCTGGAGGACTTTAGAACAGCCTGAGCAGCAGATCCTCACTGTGGGTGGAGGAGCATGGATCTGGGGTGGCTGTGGAGGAGGCTGTAGGTGAGTTTGGGGCATCACGGACGGCTGCATTCGGGAGCGAGTGTGGATTTGAGGATGCATCTGGGTCTTGGGTTGCAGCCGGAGCTGAAGCGGTGTTTGGGATTGGGCTGGCAGAAGTATAGTAGTTCCTCTGAGTGTAGCCGCATTTTGGGACATTACTGAGAATGAAGATGCATGGGAGGGTGCCATAGATGCTGTATGAAATAACAAACGTTGTTGTTAAGTTAGATTAATTTCTGTGAATCAGTTCAAAGTTGTCAGTTTCAAAGAGCGGATTCAAAACTAATTTCTATGCACAGAAATGTAATAGAAATCAAACATTATAATAAAACATTAGAAATCCCTTCACTGTCACTTTTGAGGAATGTAATGTTCCCTTGCTGAATAAAAGTATTAATTTCTTTACAAATAATAATAATTAGACGGTATAGGAAAATATCTTTGATTAATAATTTTAAAACATTTAACTTGTGTCTTGAAAGTTGTTTCATTAAACATTTGCTTTAGATATTAATCTATTTTGCTTTAATGGCTGGTTGGAGAAATTTTGTTTTCTTAAAATGGATTTTTCTTTTTAAGCAAATACATAAATATTGAGATCTTTATCAATCATCATTAAAAAGCTGAAAATTACTGATATATCACCCAGACCTCATGCCACACAGTTATCACTGATGGTAACAGTAAAGCTGTTGATAAACAGTGATGTGACGGAAGAGAAATCTTTATGCACTCACCAGAAACTGCATCACTGCTGTTTCCGCTGACAGAGAAAACAGAGCTAATCCTCAATTCATCTGATGCAGAGCAGGCCTGAAATGATTCAAAAGTCCTTTATTACACATGACATATGTTTTTACAACAAATTGAACAGCACAGAACAAGACCAAATCTTACCTCATTCTCATTATTTTCAGAACTGTCAAGCTCCTGTTTAACACGGCTCATGTCGGACTCGGGCATTAATGCTTTATCATATTCTTCATCAATAGGCTCATCTTTAATACTTATTACAGGTGAGTAACTTGTTTCTCTGCCTGCGCATTCAGAAGGGAGCTCCGGCTGTAACCAGGAACAAAAAGCACTTTAATCAAACATCACAGTCCTATTTAACACTGGAACAACACCACTAACCGGCAGCCAAAACTGGGAAATGGGAATAAAACTATCCTTCACTTTTGACCACATACGTTCAGCAGCTATTTCATTAGGCCCACCATTGCATATGCTCGCTAATGCAAATATCCTTCAGCACGCTACCGTGTAGAATTTAAAGAAATATTTCACCCAAAATTTAAAATTTGCTTAATTTACTCATCTCTCTGGCCATCCAAGATGTAGAGTTTGTTTCTTCATTGAAACAGATTTGGAGACATTTAGCATTAAATAATTTGCTCAACAATGGATCTTCTGTGGTGAATGGGTGCCGTAAGAATGAGGGTCCAAACCAGCTGATAAAAACATCACAATAAACATGACTGCAGTGCATCAAATAATGTCTTGTGAGGCTAAATCCAGATGAATCAATCATTAAGACATTTTAATTTTAAACTGTCCCTTCCAGCCTCTAAAGTACTCTGAAAATCCACCAACAGAACTGTTTTTACTTGGTGCTCGATCTTTGAATATTTCTCTCCTTACTCAAACGAGATTACTTTTTCATTATGGATAGATATTTTAGTCAGAAACAATGGGTTAAAATGAAAAATGCCTTGATGTATTTTTTTCTTATATAACCACTGCTTTTCACTTCACAAGAAATTAACGGATCAACTAAAGTTTTGTGGATTATTGTGATTTTTTATCAGCTGTTTGGACTCTCATTCTGACGGCACCCATTCACTGCAAAGGATCCATTGGTGAGCAATTAATGTAATGCTGAATTTCTCCAAATCTGTTCCTAAGAAGAAAAACTAATTTACATCTTGAACGGCATGATGGTGAATACATTTTCAGCAAATGTTCATTTTTGGTTGAACTATTCCTTTAAGATGTTTTTGGATAAAAATTTGTCAATATTTTAGAATAAAGTGGCCACTGAGTGCACATTTCTATTAACATCCCCTTGTCTGTGTTTTTTCACCTATACTTACATTAGCATCACTTCGCGATGACTCAATTCTAAGTTCAGACTGTACGTCTTGGATATCTGACAGAGGAGAACAAAAGTAGAATTTTTACACTTGCAGTTCCATAATTATCTTAACATGTTGTCCAGCTGATCATCACTACAGTGTACACATACAAGACTAAATTATTCAGGGAAAAAAATAAACAGCAGAATTACTGAAAATAAATGACATTTAAAATAATTTCATTTTGTTTTACCTATAATAGTGTCTGATAAAGGGGTCACGGGGGTGTCCTCAGAAACCTTCGGTCTTTCCTCATCCATTTCTGAAGAGCCATTGATAGACGAGATGTTCTCTTCCGTAGTCCAAAAGGATCCCAATTTAAAAAGAGTCCAGATAAGTTAACCTACATTCTGATTTATAGTTAACTCTCATTAAAGAACTATTTCATTTAAAAAAACAAATAATGATTTACTGCATAGTAGTTATATTGAAAACAATGGGTCTCATTCACTTATAATGGCATGGATTACTTTGTATGTCTACTCACAGCTGAAATTGTCACAAACAACAACTTGCGTATATGCACATTAATTTATTCTTAACCCCATTCTAATGTTAATGAATTTGGACTTTTGAAATTTATGAAAGTTATTGGTGAATTATGATTTGTTTGTGAAAATCTGTACGCAGATTTCATGAACACATTTTTGTCTACACAAACTTAGTCAATCAGACCTAGTATAATTGCAGAAACCTTCCAGCATATGACAGTTTGCTCAGTAAATTCATTTTCAAACTCACCTGCATCTGCACCGCTAGTAGGCACTCTATCTTGACTTTCGTTTTTATCATCGCTGTTCTTTTCCATCTGTTCCAAAGCTTTCTGAGCAAAGCTACTGTCTATTTCCCAATCATCTTCATCTGTTCCAAAGACTGGAAGTCCATCGAGCTCATCATCCACTGGCTGACCACTGCTGCTCTCACCCTGATCAGCAGATGTTTTGATTTCAAGCTCTAAAGGATATAGATAAAACAAAGATGGTTTAATACACCAACATGTGAGATGAAACTAATAAAAACTGACTAAAAGAAACACCAAATGGAGTTGCAAGTGGAGGGAACTGAAGTGAAATTGAGGTATTTAGTTTCTTACCCGATGACTGGTCCATCTGGCCAGATCCGCTAACAGAGTGCTGGCTTCCTAGAATACAAAAGACATGGAAGGAGTGGAATTTTTAGTTTTGGGATCAACATAGCAAATAAAATTTAAGGAAAAAAAGGTCAGTTGAAATAACACACACTTCTTTTGTTTCGATTGCAGCATGAAATTTTTATTTTCATGCAAAAAAAATGCAGACTTTAGTCCCCACACATTTCATACAGAATATCAATTCTCACAAGAGGAAAAAAAACATTCATGTCAAGAAATTGAAATAAAATAAACGTTAAAATTAAATGTTAAAAGCTGTTTTATACATATAGCTGTGTAACATATCAGCTGCATTTATGGTAAACTTCATATTTCAAATAAATAGCTAAACAAAATTAGAGTTGGCAACAAACATGGAATGAGTAAAATTATGTCATTACGTTGAGCGCAAAAGAACCGGTGAACCGTTTTCTTCAACCGGTTTATTGAATCGAACTGTCTGAAAGAACTACTGGTGATCCGAAAACCAATGCAGCTCATGAACGAGTCATTATCTGGCTCGGCTCGGTGTTCATCTCTTTCTTCACAGCAGTTCAGTCAGTGTACTGTTTGAGTAAATGAATTACTCCGGGATATTGGTTTGTTTTAACTCAGAGGGAGTGTCAGCCACATTAAAAAAGTTAACAGCTTAAGTCATTTGTGGATTAATGCGTATTGGAGACGCAAACTGTTTCAAACGATTCAGTTCGATTAGGTGAACTGTTTCAAAAAGATCCGGTTACATCAAATGATTCGTTCGCGAACCAGATATCACAAACTGCTTTATTTTGAACTCTCTCACAACAGACCAGGAAGAGAAGACAATGCTGAATAAAGTCATAGTTTTTGCTATTTTTGATGCTTCAAAAAATTCTAACTGGCCCTCTGATGTCACATGGACTACTTTGATGATGTTTTTCTTACCTTTCTGGACATGGACAGTATACTGTACACACAGTTTCAATGGAGGGAAAGGAAGCTCTCGGACTAAATCTGAAATATCTTAAACTATGTTCCGAAGATAAATGGAGGTCTCACGGGTTTGGAACGACATGAGGGTGAGTTATTAATGACATAATTTTGATTTTTGGGTGAACTAACACTTTAACCAAGAGTATGTTGCGGTCCGTTCGCTATTAAAAGTGCATCTTATCTTTTTTGTGCCACAATGGCCATGGCTGCTTAACCTGACCGAACAGGGAGCGCGCTCTCCAATTTGAGATTGTTGAATGTTGAGGAGGCGTTCGTGCACCAGTCAACAGTTTGATTGATGTACGAATGAGCCTATCGACTAATGCTTTTATTGCTCTCCTCTGAACTATATGACATAAGTTAACAGTACGCCTATGGACGTATCCGTGTATTTATTAGGCAGGGTCGAATGAAAAGTGGAACAGATGCTCAATTTGCGTGAGGCGGGACAAAGGGTAAAATTGCTGTACAGTACAACGTAAGGCGGGACAGGTGGTCACTCACTCTGCCTGAAAGAATGAAAAGACCGAGTTGAAGGTGGAGCGATTCGACCAATCAGATGAAAGCAGCGTTTCAGCTCCGCCCACCAGTGCGAATGAAATATTAAAGCCATAAACTGAAATGATCAAAACGTACACGGACCAACTGTCTTGTCCATGTTCTCTCACTTGAATCCTCTTCTTGAGATTTGAGTCTCTGACCTTCTGCAAGCCCCGCCTTGTTCACGCAGTGATTGACATGGCGGGAGGGGGCGGACACGTGATCGGCTCGGAATGCATTTTCAATGTGCACATTGAATTTTGCTACATTCATTGCGGGACACTGAATGAAAATGCAAAGTGTTTTTTTTGCACAAATGTATTGGAAAATGTAAATGTAAATACAGAAATGCATTGTCATTTTACATATTGCATTGTCATTTTGCATATTACATCCCAAATTGAATATTGCTACCCATACGCTTCCATACATGATCGCGTATTTATGGTTTTACCAAGAGAACTGAGGACTAAACTACTGATCATCAGCATCGTACTCCCAGACCCGCGTTGTGTTAGCATTAACGCTAGCGGGCTACATATGAGAGGGAACAGAGAGGAAATTATGCTTTACCTTGAAACAGATATGCGTGAGGGTTGTAAATGTATACTTACGAAGAGATAAATATCAGCTGTCAAACTGGGGGTTTCATGCGTTCTCGTGATGTTTTAAACGTCTTTCAATCTTCACTGTTGTTTTGGACGTACAAAGCCTTTTGCCAAAGCAACAACTCGAATCGAGCTCCTGCTGCTTCCAGACAAATGTTCTGCTGCACCCAGGTGTCCAGGAGGAAGAGTGCAGGGCCTTAGACACCTGATCAAAAATACTAAACACAGAGATAGATGATTGACTTAAACTTTATCTGTATGATATCTTACATTAAAACCCAACTGCAAAATACTTTCTTCTGATCTACATTTACACTGCAAAAAGTCTCCTCTAATTAAAAAGCTCTGAAGACATCTCGTATTATAGAACTGTTTTTATTGTGATTTTT
Organism: Carassius carassius; assembly: GCF_963082965.1. Classification (NCBI taxonomy): domain Eukaryota; kingdom Metazoa; phylum Chordata; class Actinopteri; order Cypriniformes; family Cyprinidae; genus Carassius; species Carassius carassius. The sequence goes on from NC_081785.1 coordinate 5,338,652, forward strand.
TTTCTATTTTTTTTTCTCTCATTTGTATTCCCCCATATGTTCTATGTTCTTTTTTCTTTATTATTTGTTTCTTCTGTATTGAAGTATATTTCTGCAATAAAAAACTATGTGCAACTGTTCATGTGCAATTATTAAATAAATAGGAAATATTTATAACAGTTCAATTTATAATATTATAAATAATAAATTATATGTTATTATAAAGTGTTTAATAAAGTTGACACCCGTTAAGCAATAAAGTAACAGTTTATATCAGGACACAAAAAAACAGTTATTTTTTACATTCATGCTCACCACAAATTATATAACCTCTTTCATGCAATACACAAAATATATTACAGGAAAACTGGGAAAAGGGTTTGAGGAGATAAAAATTTAAGAAATAAACAATTTAAAAGTTTTATTTAAAAACATAGTGTTTTGCTGTTTTTATATATAAAATAATATAATATAATATAATATATATATATATATATATATATATATATATATATAATATAAAATATAATATAAGAATAATATATTTTTCAGTGCATAAAGAAGACTGAACGGTGTGAAACAGTGGTGTGTGTTATTTTGCAACAATTACTTTTGAAAATCTATACAGGTACACATTCAATACTTGAGCAAATATAATGCAGTTTCCATCCACATATATATATATATATATATATATATATATATATATATATATATATATATATATATATATATATATGTGGATAAAAAAGGAAGAAGTATGTTAATGTTGCTTTAAGTAAAGGTGAAGTTAAAACTATAATTATGGAAAATATTTTAAATGATTAGCAAGAAATATGAACAGGAGGGCACAAGTCATTATAACAAGGATGAGACCTGAACACACAGGACTGAATGCATCAATATTTATTACTGGATTATATGAGAATGGTTTAAATTAGTATTGTGGGGAAAAAGAAACAGTAGAGCATATAATATCTATATATATATATATGACGAAGAAAGAAAGGAATTATTATTTCTTTCTTAAATATAAAAGGGAAATGTAAATAAGGATTTGGGGTAGCCTACTTCTTATATAGGCTCCTAATAAAATAGGTTTATAGTACAGGGTTGAGCGAGAGGATTTAAAATCAAACAGGGATGCTGTAGCCTGATCTGGACTTTAGGAAAACAGGGAAGCATTCTGGAGGAGCTGGAGACACCTGGGAACTAAGGGAAGAGTTTCACATTTATGAAGAAATATAATTATGTTTTTATTTTAATTTTATTATTGCTTTATTTATTTATTTTTACATGTGCATATGTCATTTTGAGGATAATAGTTACATGACTGCACAACAGTACATGGAAGGTGGCGCTATGAATTTAGATTGTTATGTGCCAAAAACTAGAGAACAAGAAGAAGATTATTCTACTTCCGGTGTCCCCCCTGCCATTTGAAGGCTCTAGCAGTTTGTGGCTTTTTCCAAGCAAAATCAATCATACATCTGTTAGCTTCTTTAAACAGGTTTTCCAGTTGAAAGGGATGTTTCGTAGAAAGCTTACAGCCTTAGAGTATCACAACCCAACCGGATTTGACTGTAAAGGTAGGAAGTGAATGACGCGTTGCCACCTCATGCTCCTAATATTAATAATGTGCATTAACGGTAATAATAAGTAAGCATCCCACTATTGTAGGTTTGAATTGACTGTCTGAAATAGACCCTTTTTATCACATAGTCTGTCATGTTGCTTTAGTGCGGTATTGCTATCGTGATAATGGAAATGAGGGCTACGTCCATATGAAAAATGTATGATTAATATCGTATGTGCTGTTTACCCAGATGATACTGAATTCAGAAATGTCATAGTTTGGCTGGAAGATCAAAAAATCAGACACTACAAAATCGAGGAGCGGGGAAATCTCAGGAATATTCCAAGCTCGGACTGGCCTAAACATTTTGAAAAGGTGAGACTGATTTATGTTTATATATTTGTATATGACTGATGTCTGTTTGTATGCTTAAAGGAATTCATACCTTTAAGTTCATCATGTACTTTGTTATTATATATAAATGCATGTTTATGTTTGCAGTACCTTCAAGATGTGAACTGTCCATTCAGTGTTCAGGAAAGACAGGAGACCATCGACTGGCTGCTGGGTCTTGCTATTCGTTTTGAATACGGGGACAATGGTATGATTATTATTTATTTGAGTGTATAAACGGTGGTTGGCTACTGTAGTTCTTTTATTGGCTGATACAACATTCAGAGAGTAGGTAAGCACATATTAATTACACGATACAATAGTGACATTTATAATATTACAGAAGATTTCTGTTTCTAAAAAAGACCGATCTTTTGAACTCTTTATTCATCAAATAATCCTGAAAAATTATATCATGGTTTCCACAAAAATATTAAACATCACTGATCATATTAAGACATTTCTTGTTCATCAAATAAGAATATTAGAATGACATTAGACATTAAATGAAAATTCAGCTTTCATCTTCATCACAGGAATAAAATACATTTTAAAATATATTAAATTGGAAAACATTCATTCATTTAACTAACTGTTTTTGAAATCTTGGTGAGCATAAGAAACTTATTACAAAAACATTTAAAAAATCTTACTAACCCTAAAATTTTGAACGTTATTGTAATATTTAATGAACACTTAAACACTAATTGCTCTCAAAAAAAAAAAAAAAAACTAAAATTAATTAGCCAAGTGAACAAAAAATGGCCAATTATTATTATAACATGCCTATTCTGTCCTTTTTATTGCTGAGACTTTCATTTAAAATAAATAAATAATGATCAATCCCACACCACTAGATGGCAGGATTTGCATGTAACTTTTGCAGCTGTCCCACACATTTGATTGCAAAATCTTGATTCCATTTATGCTCAGAAATACTTAATGCAAGATGTTCCTAGATTTCCTACCAAATAATTTTGACAACTTGAGACCTCTTGTTTGCATTTCACTGACACTTAGTTTTCTTCCCACAGTGGAGAAATATAGAAACTGCAAACCTGCAACAGAGGCCAGTGATGCTCAAAAGTCTGTGGACCCATTAATTAATCTGGACAGTGAGTATTCCCTCATCTGACCATCTTTCCAGTCTCCGGGCTTGTTGTTATGAGATGGAGGAGGCCAGTTAAAATAACCACTTTGAGCACTAAAGTGGCTTTCCAAGCATGTCTGAATGAACTGATTACACACCCACCTCTCTCAGCAACCCACAATGAGTGGACTGAACCGATCCAGTGACCCACAGCTGGAGGAACACTACAGATGTCATCTGAATGAAGGGTTCACTGAACCGAAATATTGGGCTCTGCTGTTGTTGTTGTTGTTTTTCTTTATTACTGTCTTGGTCTAAGTGTTTGGTTTCTGTGGAAAATTTGAATCTGGATTTCAGTACTCACATTTATGTTTATAGCTCGCAATTTAAATTTTTTTTCCTCTGAATTCTGTGTGTTTGCATAATTTTTGTTTCCGCCACAGAATAAAAAAAAAAAGAAGATATTTGCAACTTTTTACATCTCAGTTCAGACTTTTTTTTCTCACAGTTTGGAGTTTTCATCTCGGAATTGCAACTTTATATCTCAGAGTTTTCTCAGAATTGTGAGGGGGTAAAAAAGTTCAAATTGTGAGATGTAAGCTCAGAATTGCAAGAAAAAATATTTTATTTATTTCTTTAAATCCATGGTGATGTAGGGGCAGATACAAGCAACACACACATCCATATTTGGCACGTTCCATTAAGAGTTAGTTTTGTTGATGCGTAGTATAGACTATAGAGTTCATTGGTTGGTTCAATAACAGTTTTGCACTAGAAAAAAATGTTTCAAATAATGTGTTGGACTGAAATTCATTGATTTCTCTCTTTAGGCAACAATCCAGATTTTAAGGCTGGTGTATTGGCTCTTGCCAATCTACTCAAAATCCAACGGCATGAAGACTATTTGATAATGCTTAAAGTAAGTATCTTATTTGTGCCAATAGTATGAAACATTAGTCTATATCCAGTGCATTTTAAACTGAAATGATTCTGTTATTTCTCATCACAGGCCATTAGGATCCTGATACAGGAACGTCTGACCCCTGATGCTATTGCAAAGGCCAGTCAAGCAAAAGAGGTAAGCATATAATGGCGAAGATGAAATTAATCTGCTAGACTTCTTAAAACTGGATTTATATACAGCTACAGAACCATATAAAAGTTTGGAGAAAAAAAATTACTCCTGTCTTCAGAAAACAAATTATAATATGCTGATTTGGTGCTCAGTTATTGTTAGTTCTCAATTATTAACTCATTATGATTAAATTATCAATAAAACTTGGTTGTTCTTTCATAGGGTTTACCAGTGGCTCTTGACAAGCATATTTTAGGATTTGATACCGGAGGTAGGTTTGCACTTGTTTTTCATGTTTCTTTAAGACACAATTAGTGCACCATCACATTCACATTCTGCATTTAATTTGTTGTTAACTTTCGGATTGTAAACCCTAAGAATTTGTTTGCCCATTCCAGATGCTTCTCTGAACGAAGCTGCCAGGATTCTTCGCCTGCTTCACATCGAGGAGCTCAGAGAGCTGCAAACCAAAATCAACGAGGCCATCGTGGCAGTTCAGGCCATCATCGCCGACCCCAAGACAGATTACCGCCTCGGAAAGGTGGGCAGATAAAACCATCTGCCTGGAGCGTGCCGCAGAGACCACAAGACATGCTCTGTGAATTATGCTAGTTTTCATTAACCACACACTACCGGTGTTCTATTTGAATCATTTTTGTGGGAATGCCAAACTGGAGTCTTTTTTTTCCCCTTATCATTCATTTTCTTTGCCCTGTAATAAAAATAAAAAAAATGCAAAGATTTATTACAAAATGTAATTTCATTGTAGCCTTATGTGGAGGGACTTATGAAATGCCACATGGGTGTCCATCAAAGGTTGGACTATTTGTTTTTGTTGTATAATAAACCTTAATGCAACACAAAAGTTTTGTAGCCGGACTTTAAGTTTGTTTGAAAATTCATTCATGAAATTCAACCTGTTCTGCTTTATACCTCCAAATGTGCATTCTGTATTCTTAAGAAAATAATCACTGCAGAGCCAAAAATATTTGAAAATGTGAAACAATGCAAGCAGGCATAAATTTGTTAATCACCTTTTATTGTTATAAATATCTAAATATCTTACAAAAGATTAAAAAAAAAAAAAAATTAAAGTTGGTAAAAGACTACTTTGGGGGGAAAAAGTACTATTTTAGCGTATTTAAAAAAATTGAAATGACCAAAAAAGGCTTAGGGTATTTTTTTATTTTATTTTTTTAACAAAAAGTCACATACAAAATTACAGTAGAAAGAAATGAGGTATAAAACAAATTTACAAAACTATTTTGAGAAAATATTCACGCTTTCATGTTTGTAAATTTGCCCTTTAGCATTGACAGTGACGTTCGGTGAGACTTGCGGGTTCTGCGATCAGCTCTCTTCGGAGTCCACGTGTCCGTCGTGATTCCCACAGCACAAGCTCTCCAAACTCTTGCCCAAAATAGCACCATATAATGCTGGCTCTGTCATTATCATCTCCCTATAATACAATTCGTCGGAAATCCTTAGAAAGCAATGTTGGGGCAAACACGACAACATTTCATTTTCTACTGGGGAAATTGCCTGCTTCATATGCTGGTACAGACAGATATACAAACACCTACTTTGATCTTGTTTGACTGTTTTCTAAAGAACTGACATGCTTTGAAGTACCAGTGTGACTCCAGTGTTTCATCGCCGCTGTTAAAACTACAGTGATTTGGCAGCAGGTGCCTTGTACTTTTCTCTTAAGTGCCTGAAGCTGACAGCTTATGTCTGAAATGTTATCATCCTGTTATTTGCTGAAAAAGAGATCATCCACAGTTTGCTACATTGTAAACATGATGTGCTTTTAGGTGTATGTGGACAAATACAGAGACTTTAGAAAA